>NW_027276808.1:0-34892 GCF_030028105.1 Mobula birostris | reverse complement strand
CAAAAATAGGAAAACAGATTATTATCTGAATGGTGGCCGATTAGGAAAAGGGGAGGTGCAACGAGACCTGGGTGTCATTATACACCAGTCATTGAAAGTGGCCCTGCAGGTACAGCAGGCGGTGAAAAAGGCGAATGGTATGCTGGCATTTATAGCGAGAGGATTTGAGTACAGGAGCAGGGAGGTACTACTGCAGTTGTACAAGGCCTTGGTGAGACCACACCTGGAGTATTGTGTGCAGTTTTGGTCCCCTAATCTGAGGAAAGACATCCTTGCCATAGAGGGAGTACAAAGAAGGTTCACCAGATTGATTCCTGGGATGGCAGGACTTTCATATGAAGAAAGACTGGATGAACTGGGCTTGTACTCGTTGGAATTTAGAAGATTGAGGGGGGATCTGATTGAAACGTATAAAATCCTAAAGGGATTGGACAGGCTAGATGCAGGAAGATTGTTCCCGATGTTGGGGAAGTCCAGAACAAGGGGTCACAGTTTGAGGATAAAGGGGAAGCATTTTAGGATCGTGATTAGGAAAAACTTCTTCACACAGAGAGTGGTGAATCTGTGGAATTCTCTGCCACAGGAAACAGTTGAGGCCAGTTCATTGGCTATATTTAAGAGGGAGTTAGATAGGGCCCTTGTGGCTACGGGGATCAGGGGGTATGGAGGGAAGGCTGGGGCAGGGTTCTGAGTTGGATGATCAGCCATGATCATAATAAATGGCGGTGCAGGCTCGAAGGGCCGAATGGCCTACTCCTGCACCTATTTTCTATATTTCTATGTTAACACCTCCCACACCTCAATCCAATTTCATCCCTCGCCCACAAACACCTCCCCACACCTCAATCCAATTCCATTCCTCCCCCACCAACACCTCCCCCCACCTCAATCCAATTCCATCCCTCCCCCATCAACACCTCCCACACCTCAATCCAATTCCGTCCCTCACCCACCAACCCCTCCCTCACCTCAATCCAATTCCATCCCTCCCCCACCAACACCTCCCACACCTCAATCCAATTCCATCCCTCCCCCACCAACACCTCCCACACCTCAATCCAATTCCATCCCTCACCCACCTTCACGACTCCACCTCAATCCAATTCCGTCCCTCCCCCACCTCAATCCAATTCCGTCCCTCACCCACCAACACCACCAACACCTCAATCCAATTCCATCCCTCACCCACCAACACCTCCCCCACCTCAATCCAGTTCCATCCCTCACCCACCAACACCTCCCCCCACCTCAATCCAATTCCGTCCCTCACGCACCAACCCCTCCCTCACCTCAATCCAATTCCATCCCTCCCCCACCAACACCTCCCACACCTCAATCCAATTCCATCCCTCCCCCACCAACACCTCCCACACCTCGATCCAATTCCATCCCTCACCCACCTTCACGACTCCACCTCAATCCAATTCCGTCCCTCCCCCACCTCAATCCAATTCCGTCCCTCACCCACCAACACCACCAACACCTCAATCCAATTCCATCCCTCACCCACCAACACCTCCCCCACCTCAATCCAGTTCCATCCCTCACCCATCAACACCTCCCACACCTCAATCCAATTCCGTCCCTCACCCACCAACACCTCCCCCCACCTCAATCCAATTCCGTCCCTCACCCACCAACACCTCCCCCCACCTCAATCCAATTCCATCCCTCCCCCACCTCAATCCAATTCCGTCCCTCCCCCACCAACAACTTCCCCACCTCAATCCAATTCCGTCCCTCCCCCACCTCAATCCAATTCCATCCTTCACCCACCAACACCACCAACACCTCAATCCAATTCCATCGCTCCCACATCAACACCTCCTCCACCTCAATCCAATTCCGTCTCTCACCCACCTCAATCCAATTCCACCCCTCACCCATCAACACCTCACCCCCACCCCAATCCAATTCCATCCCTCACCCACCAACACCTCCCCCCACCTCAATCCAATTCCATCCCTCCCCATCAACACCTCCCCTACCTCAATCCAATTCCATCCCTCACCCATCAACACCTCACCCCCACCCCAATCCAATTCCATCCCTCACCCACCAACACCACCCCCACCTCAATCCAATTCCATCCCTCACCCACAAACATCTCCTTCACCTCAATCCAATTCCATCCCTCACACACACACCTCCCACACCTCAATCCAATTCCATCCCTCCCCCACCTCAATCCAATTCCATCCCTCACCCACGTCAGTCCAATTCCATCCCTCACCCACAAACATCTCCCCCACCTCAATCCAATTCCGTCCCTCAACCACCACCTCCCCCACCTCAATCCAATTCCATCCCTCACCCATCAACACCACCCCCACCTCAATCCAATTCCATCCCTCACCCATCAACACCTCACCCCCACCTCAATTCCAATTCCATCCCTCACCCACCAACACCACCCCCACCTCAATCCAATTCCATCCCTCACACACCTTCATCTCCCCCCACCTCAATCCAATTCCGTCCCTCACCCACCAACACCTCCCCCACCTCAATCCAATTCCGTCCCTCACCCACCTTCACCTCCCCCCACCTCAGTCCAATTCCATCCCTCCCCCAATTCCTCCCCCCACCTGAATCCAATTCCATCCCTCACCCACCCTTCCCCTACCTCAATCCAATTCCGTCCCTCACCCACCAACACCACCCACACCTCAATCCAATTCCATCCCTCACCCACCAACACCACCACCACCACCTCAATCCAATTCCATTCCTCCCCCACGTCAGTCCAATTCCATCCCTCACCCACAAACACCTACCACACCTCTATCCAATTCCGTCCCTCCCCAATACCTCCCCCCCACCTCAATCCAATTCCGTCCCTCACCCACCAACACCACCCACACCTCAATCCAATTCCATCCCTCCCCATCAACGCCTCCCCCACCTCAATCCAATTCCATCCCTCCCCCACGTCAGTCCAATTCCATCCCTCACCCACAAACACCTCCCCCACCTCAATCCAATTCCATCCCTCCCCCACGTCAGTCCAATTGCGTCCCTCACCCACAAACAGCTCCCCCACCTCAATCCAATTCCGTCCCTCATCCACCAACACCTCCCTCACCTCAATCCAATTCCGTCTCTCATCCACCAACACCTCCCACACCTCAATCCAATTCCGTCCCTCCCCCAGCTCAGTCCAATTCCATCCCTCACCCAATACCTCCCCCCACCTCAATCCAATTCTTTCCCTCACCCACAAACACCTCCCACACCTCTATCCAATTCCGTCCCTCCCCCAATACCTCCCCCCCACCTCAATCCAATTCCGTGCCTCACCCACCAACACCACCCACACCTCAATCCAATTCCATCCCTCCCCATCAACGCCTCCCCCACCTCAATCCAATTCCATCCCTCCCCCACGTCAGTCCAATTCCATCCCTCACCCCCAAACACCTCCCCCACCTCAATCCAATTCCATCCCTCCCACACGTCAGTCCAATTCCATCCCTCACCCAAAAACACCTCCCCCACCTCAATCCAATTCCGTCCCTCATCCACCAACACCTCCCCCCACCTCAATCCAATTCCATCCCTCCCCCACCTCAATCCAATTCCATCCCTCCCCCACGTTAGTCAAATTCCATCCCTCACCCACAAACATCTCCTTCACCTCAATCCAATTCCATCCCTCACACACACACACACCTCCCACACCTCAATCCAATTCCATCCCTCCCCTACCTCAATCCAATTCCATCCCTCCCCCACGTCAGTCCAACTCTATCCCTCACCCACAAACATCTCCCCCACCTCAATCCAATTCCGTCCCTCATCCACCAACACCTCCCCCACCTCAATTCAATTCCATCTCTCACCCACCAACACCACCCCCACCTCAATCCAATTCAGTCCCTCCCCCAGCTCAATCCAATTCCATCCCTCTCCCACGTCAGTCCAATTCCATCCCTCACCCACAAACATCTCCTTCACCTCAATCCAACTCCATCCCTCACACACCTTCATCTCCCCCCACCTCAGTCCAAATCCATTCCTCACCCAACACCTCCCCCACCTGAATCCAATTCCATCCCTCCCCTAACACCTCCCCCCACCTCAATCCAATTCCATCCCTCCCTCAACACCTCCCCCCACCTCAATCCAATTTGATCCCTCCCCCACCAACACCTCCCACTTCAATCCAATTCCGTCCCTCACCCACCAACACCTCTTCCACCTCAATCCAATTCCATCCCTCCCCCACAAACACCCCCCCACCTCAATCCAATTCCATCCCTGACCCATCAACACCTCCCACACCTCAATCCAATTCCGTCCCTCACCCATCAACACCTCCCCCACCTCAATCCAATTCCGTCCCTCACCCATCAACACCTCCCCCACCTCAATCCAATTCCGTCCCTCCCCCACCTCAATCTAATTCCATCCCTCACCCACCAACACACCCCCACCTCAATCCAATTCCATCCCTCACCCACCAACACCTCCCCCACCTCAATCCAATTCCATCCCTCACCCATAAACACCCCCCACCTCAATCCAATTCCATCCCTCACCCACCTTCACCCCTCCACCTCAATCCAATTCCATCCCTCACCCACCAACACCTCCCCCTACCTCAATCCAATTCCATCCCTTCCCCACCAACACCTCCCCCTACCTCAATCCAATTCCATCCCTCCCCCACCAACACCTCCCACACCTCAATCCAATTCCATCGCTCCCCCATCAACACCTCCCCCACCTCAATCCAATTCCGTCCCTCCCCCACCAACACCTCCCCCCACCTCAATCCAATTCCATCCCTCCCCCACCAACATCTCCCACACCTCAATCCAATTCCATCCCTCACCCACCTTCACCTCCCCCCCACCTCAATCCAATTCCATCCCTCACTCACCTTCACCCCTCCACCTCAATCCAATTCCATCCCTCACTCACCAACACCTCCCCCACCTCAATCCAATTCCATCCCTCACCCACCAACACCTCCCCCTACCTCAATCCAATTCCGTCCCTCACCCACCACCTCCCGTACCTCAGTCCAATTCCATCCCTCACCCAACACCTCCCCCACCTCAATCCAATTCCATCCCTCCCCCACCTCAATCCAATTCCGTCCTTCACCCACCAACACCACCCACACCTCAATCCAATTCCATCCCTCCCCTACCAACACCTCCCCTCACCTCAATCCAATTCCGTCCCTCACCCACCAACACCTCCCCCCACCTCAATCCAATTCCATCCCTCCCCCACCAACACCTCCCCTCACCTCAATCCAATTCCATCCCTCCCCCACCAACACCTACCCCACCTCAATCCAATTCCATCCCTCCCCCACCAACACCTCCCCCACCTCGATCCAATTCCATCCCTCACCCATCAACACCTCCCCCACCTCCATCCAATTCTGTCCTTCCACCACCAACACCTCCCCCACCTCAACCCAATTCCATCCCTCCCCCACCATCACCCCCCCACCTCAATCCAATTCCATCCCTCACCCACCAACACCTCCCCCTACCTCAATCTAATTCCATCCCTTCCCCACCAACACCTACCCCACCTGAATCCAATTCCATCCCCCCCCCATCAACACCTCCCCGACCTCAATCCAATTCCATCCCTCACCCACCAACACCTCCCCCTACCTCAATCCAATTCCATCCCTTCCCCACCAACACCTACCCCACCTGAATCCAATTCCATCCCTCCCCCATCAACACCTCCCCGACCTCAATCCAATTCCATCCCTCCCCCACGTCAGTCGAATTCCATCCCTCACCCACAAACACCTCCCCCACCTCAATCCAATTCCATCCCTCATCCACCAACACCTCCCCCACCTCAATCCAATGCCGTCCCTCACCCAGCTTCACCTCCCCCCACCTCAGTCCAATTCCATCCCTCCCCCAATTCCTCCCCCCCCACCTGAATCCAATTCCATCCCTCACCCACCCTTCCCCTACCTCAATCCAATTCCATCCCTCACCCAACACCTCCCCTCACCCCAATCCAATTCCGTCCCTCACCCACCAACACCACCCACAGCTCAATCCAATTCCATCCCTCACCCACCATACCACTACCTCAATCCAATTCCATTCCTCCCCCACGTCAGTCCAATTCCATCCCTCACCTACAAACACCTCCCCCACCTCTATCCAATTCCGTCCCTCCCCCAATACCTCCCCCCACCTCAATCCAATTCCGTCCCTCACCCACCAACACCACCCACACCTCAATCCAATTCCATCCCTCCCCCATCAACACCTCCCCCACCTCAATCCAATTCCATCCCTCACCCATCAACACCACCAACACCTCAATCCAATTCCATCCCTCCCCCACCTCAATCCAATTCCATCCCTCACCCACGTCAGTCCAATTCCATCCCTCACCCACAAACACCTCCCCACCTCAATCCAATTCCATCCCTCACCCACCACCACCTCCACCTCAATCCAATTCCAACCCTCACCCAACACCACCCCCACCTCAATCCAATTCCGTCCTTCACTCACCAACACCTCCCCCTACCTCAATCCAATTCCATCCCTCACCCCTCCACCTCAATCCAATTCCGTCCCTCACCCACCAACACCTCCCCCAACCTGAATCCAATTCCATCCCTCACCCACCAACACCTCCCCTCACCTCAATCCAATTCCATCCCTCCCCAACACCTCCTCCACCTCAATCCAATTCCATCCCTCACCCACTAACACCACCCCCACCTCAATCCAATTCCATCCCTCATCCACCAACACACCCCCTCACCTCAATCCAATTCCGTCCCTCACCGACCAACACCTCCCACACCTCAATCCAATTCCATCCCTCCCCACCTCAATCCAATTCCATCCCTCACCCACCTCAATCGAATTCCATCCATCCCCCACCTCAATCCAATTCCATCCCTCACCCACCAACACCTCCCCCCACCTCAATCCAATTCCATCCCTCACCCACCAACACCTCCCACACCTCAATCCAATTCCATCCCTCACCCACCAACACCTCCCCCCACCTCAATCCAATTCCATCCCTCACCCACCAACACCTCCCACACCTCAATCCAATTCCATCCCTCCCCCACCAACACCTCCCTTCCACCTTCACCTCGCCCCGCCGCAATTCTGACCCTCACCCTGCAATAGGGGAGATGATGTCAGAACAATACATCTGCCAGTAGCAACCCTTAATTCCATCGAGTCCATACCCAGCCACTCCGCATCCCCGCCATCTACCCGCCCCGATTCCACCAATCGCCCTCAGGGGAGACTACCTCAGTGCAACATATCTCCTGCAAGAGGCCCTTCAGCCTGTCAGTCCATACTAGCACTCTCCATATGCCAACAACTCCTCCATCCGTTTCCGTTTCTCACTCACACACTAGGGCCAGTTTACACTGACCTGCCTTGGGACTGGAGGCGTTAACTAGAGAGCCGAAGCCACTGTTCCCCCATGGATACCTGAGTTTCCTCCACGTGCTCCGGTTTCCTCTCACAGTCCAAAGACAGATGGGTTAGTAGGTGAATTGGTCATTGTAAATTGTCCAATGGTTAGATTAGGGTTAAATAGGTGGGTTGTTGTGTGGGCCGATTTCTAAATAAATAAATATCAAAAGTGACCTTCAAAGTAAGTAAACAAGCGGCGGTCCGCAGAGCGCACTCACGCAAACAGCGAAGTTCATTGTTAATAAGCGGCGGCCCGCGGAGCGCACTCACGCAAACAGCGAAGTTCATTGCGTTCCCACTGTAGGTCTTCCCCACACCTCACCGCACCATCACCTCCTGACAGGTAGTAGCCAGCGTGGCACGCGTACATAACGTGAGTTCCCATGGTATAAACCCGCTGAGCTTCCTACAGTCAAGATAAGACAGTCCCAGTGTCAAAACCCCACCCCACGTGCTCCCAGACAAGCCCTCCCTCCCTCCCTCCCACCAGCCTCTCCCAGAGCCTGTGCTGCAGGAAACGACAATTATCTGCTTGGGAAGAGTAGTTGATGGGGGAGAGCGTGGGTCGGCTGAGGGAGGGGATTGAGTGGCTGGGGAGAGTGTTTGTCGGCTGTGGGAGGGGATTCACTTGGTGGAGAGAGTGTCTGTGATGGGGGAGAGATTGCATGGGTATGGAACGGGAGAGAGAGTTAGTGACATGGGAGAATGTCCGTGGGCTGTGGAAGGAGAGAGGGTTGGTGACAGGGAAGATGTGTGGGCTGTAGAAAGGGAGAGGGTGTCTGCGGGTTGCGGAAGGGGAGGGAGTCGGTGACGGGGTACAGTGTCTGTGGCCTGTGGAAGAGGAGGGAGTCGGTGACGGGGTACAGTGTCTGTGGCCTGTGGAATGGGAGGGAGTCGGTGACGGGATACAGTGTCTGTGGCCTGCGGAATGGGAGGGAGTCGGTGACGGGGCACAGTGTCTGTGGCCTGCGGAATAGGAGGGAGTCGGTGACAGGGTACAGTGTCTGTGGCCTGCGGAAGGGGAGGGAGTCGGTGACGGGGTACAGTGTCTGTGGCCTGTGGAAGGACATTCGGTTGTTGAGTCGACAGTGAAATTTGAATAGGTACCTGAACAAACCCATTCTCCAGATGGGGAGGTGCAGAACACCCTCTGATTGGACCATCCTGCTCTTCGAAACAGTGTGGCTCCACCGTGCTGTGGGAAGTGTGTCAGGTCAGGAATCTGCCCTCAAACGCCGCGCAATTTGAAAAGGTTATATAGTCAGTGTCATACTCATAGTCATACTTTATTGATCCTGCAGGAAATTGACTTTCATTACAGTTGCACCATAAATAATTAATTAGTAATAAAACCATAAATAGTTAAATAGTAATATGTAAATTATGCCAGTAAATTATGAGATAAGTCCAGCACCAGCCTATTGGCTCAGGGTGTCTGACCCTCCAAGGGAGGAGTTGTAAAGTTTGATGGCCACAGGCAGGAATGTCCGTGGCATTAAGATGGTGTGTTGGTCTTTATTGGTCAGGGGATTGAGCTGAAGGTGAAATAATGTTGCAGCTTCATAAAATTCTGGTTAAATGACACTTGCAATATTGTGTTTGGTTTTGGTCACGTCATGGAAGGATGTGGAAGTTTTAGAGGGCCTGCAGAGGAGATCTACCAGGATTCTGTCTGGATAGTTTGCATCTGTATTTACTTTGAAAAGAGACACTGAGTCTATGGAAGTGAGGCAAAGTAGCAGCGAGGAGGTGTTTGGGGATAATCAGTGTGGAGAGATCCCCAGGGTCTGACAGTGTGTTCACTTCGACCCTGTGGGAGGCAGGTGCGGAAATGTCAGGGCCCCTTGCAGAAATACTTAAATCATCCTTTCCGGTAAATAAGGTGCTGGAGGATTGGGGGATGGCCATTGTTGTTCCACTGTTTAAGAAAGGCTCTAAAAATAAACCAGGAAATTATAAAGCGCTGAGCCTGACATCAGTAGTGGGAAAGTTATTGGAAGATTTTGTAAGGGATCGTATCTATAGACATGATCAGCATGGTTCCGTGTGTGGTAGGTCATGTGTAAACAATTTTTGAGTTTTCTAGGAAGTTAGCAGGAAAGTGGATGAACACAAGGCAGTGGATGTTGTCTACATGAGCCCTAAAGCCAGGAATTTGACAGGGTCCTGTCTGGGAGCTGGTCAAGAAGGTTCAGTTGCTCAGCATTCAGGATGAGGTAGTAAATTGGATTAGACGTTGGCTTTGTGGGAGAAGCCAGAGAGTGGTAGTAGACGGTTGCCTCTCTGACTGGAGGCCTGTGACTAGTGGAGTGCCACAGGGATCGGTGCTGGGTCCATTGTTGTTTGTCATCTCTATCAATGATCTGGATAATAATGTCATTAACTGGATCAGCAAATTTGCAGATGACACCAAGACTGGGGCTGTAGTAGACAGCGAGGAAGGCTATCTTGGCTTGCAGCAGCATTTGGACCAGCTGGGAAAATGGCAGATGGAATTTAATGGAGCCAAGTGTGAAGTTTTGCCAGGGTTGGTCTTACACAGTGAATGGTAGGGCACTGAGTAAGGTGGTAGAACAAGGGGATCTAGGAATACAGATCCATAATTCATTGAAAGTGGAGTCACAGGTAGTTAGGTTCACTAGGAATGCTTTTGGCATGTTGGCTTCATCAATCAAAGTATTGAGTACAGGAAACACAGCGTGTTGCCTGAGGAACTCAGCAGGCCAGGCAGCATCTACGGAAAAGAGTCGAGATGCTGAGACCCTTCATGAGGTCCTGTGTTGGTGGGATTTCCAGCATCTGCAGACTTTCTCTTGTTTGTGTTGAGTACAGGAGATGGGGATGTGATGTTGAAGTGGTACAACACTTTGTTGAGGCCAAATTCGGTGTATTGTTTATAGTTTTGGTCACCTAACTACAGGGAAGGTGTAAATAAGATTGAAAGGGCAGAGAAAAGATTTACAAGGATGTTGCTGGAAGTGGAGGACCTCAGTAATGAGAAACGATTGACTAGATTAGAGGAGATTTGATAGAGTTGTACAAAACTATGAGGGGTATAGAGTACACGGGGGCAGGCTTTTTCCACTGGGGTTGGATGAGACTACAACTACAGGTCAGGGGTTAAGGGAGAAAGGTGAAATGTTTAAGGGGAACACGAGGGGAAACTTCTTCACTCAGAGGTTTGTGGGCCTGTCCTAAGAGGACAGGTTGAGTGAGATAGGGTTTTTCTCTTTGGAATGAAGGAGGATGCGGGGTCTACAAGATGATCAGAGCCATTGATAGAGTGGACAGCCAGAGACTTTTCCCCAGGAGGGGGCATAATTTTGAGCTGATTGGTGGAAAAATAGAGGAGATGTCAGAAGTAAATTCTTTAAACAGAGAATGGTGGGTGCATGGAACACGCTACCACAGCTGGAGGTGGAGGCAGACATATCAGGGGACGTTTAAGAAACTCTTTGATAGACACATGGATGATAGAAAGTGGAGGTCTCTGAAGGGAGATTGAATTGAGTTATTTGGCCCGTTCTGTGCTGTACTGTTTGATATGTCCCTGTACACCAACACTCCCCTCCCTCCCGTGGAGCGGAGTGTGGCACAGAGCAGAGGCACGTAGATGGAACCACGCTCACGGGGTCACAATCAGGGTCACAGCCTGCTGCCACGGAGAGGAGGGAGTGTCTTCTCTCAGAGGGCTGTGAGATTTCCTCGCGGAGTGAGAGGGGGGATAGGAACATGAGTGAAGTAGAGGGGGAAGAGAGGGCAGCAGGGAGTAAGGGGAAGGGGAGGGAGGAGGGGAAGGGGCGGGGAGGGGAAGGAGGAGAGGAGCGTGAGGCAAGAAAGTAAGGGGCAATGGAGGGTAGAGGAAGAGAGGAAAGTGGAAAGAGGAGGGGAGAAAGGAGTGAGTGGAGAAGGAGGGAGAGTGAGGGAAAGGAGGAGGGGAGTGGGGGAAGGAGAGTTTGAGAGGAGAAGAGGAGGAGTGTGGGGTGGGGGGGGTGCGCGGGAGACGTCTCACCGTAGATACTCCAGTTCGGAGTCTGGACAGGCCTCAGACTGCTGGTGCTGCCCCGCGCACGCTCTCCCTCCGCGGCCTGGTGCCGGGTTGTCGCAGTTACGGGATCGGTGTCGCTGCCCTCCCTGACACTCACTCCATCCACTCCAACAGCTCCAGCCTCCCTCTACTCCAGTCCCTGCAACAGGAGTTTATCAGTCAGCCCAGCGGTCACGGCCAGAGGCAGGGGCAGGGGCTGGGGGTAGGGGGGAAGGTCAAGGCTGAGGAGGTGCTCAGGGGTCACGGCCAGGGGTGGGGGCTGGGGGTAGGGGGGAAGGTCAAGGCTGAGGAGGTGCCCAGCGGTCACGGCTGGGGGCAGGGGCTGGGGCTGTGGGTAGGGAGGAAGGTCAAGGCTGAGGAGGTGCTCAGGGGTCAGAGGCAGGGGGAGGATTGGGGCTGTGGGTAGGGGGAAGGTCAAGGCTGAGGAGGTGGTCAGAGTTGAAAATGAGGTAGAGAATTGGGTGGTGAAGGAAGGGTCATGGTTGAGGGATTTGGGTCAGGGATGTTGGGGGAAGGGTTCAATATGAGGGAACAGAGGTCAGGGTGAAGGGTTAGGGGTCAGGTAGGGTTGGTGGGAAGGTGTGAGAGGTCAGGGTGAATGGTCAGTGAGGCTCAGGAAGAGAGGTCTAGGGAGGGGTCGGGGTGAGGGTCCGAGGCTGGAGTGTGAGGGGTCAGGGTTCTGGGCTGACAGTGAGGGGGTCAGGGCTCAGTATGAGGGGTGATGGGCCACGTTCGTGGAGGGGGGGGTAGGAGATGACGTACAGGGAGACGGTAGAGAGGCTGGTAGAATGGAGCGAGCACAGCCCGGGTCTCATCATGGACAAGACCAAAGGGATGACCGGAATTTGGGAAGGTGCAGTCAAATGCTCATGGGTAGAGTTGGGAGCACCAGGTTTCTGGGCGTGCGTGTGACTGGTGATCTTACCTGATCCCCCAGCACCACCTCGTTAATCAAGAAAGTACAGCAGCATCTCCATTTCCTGAGGAGATTGAGGTGAGGAAGCCTCCAGCACCACCCCTTCCATCTTAACCATGGCCTGAGCAGCTACGTCACTGTTTGATGTGGGAGACGCAAGGCATCTGACTGCAAATCCCGACCAGCGATCATCGGGGTCTCCTTTCCACTCGTCCGAGATACTTATCAGGAGTGCTGCACGTTGAGGGCCCTTTGCAGTGTCAGTGATCTGACCCCCCCCGTCCCACAATCTCTTCCCCCACCATCAGGCAGGAGGTACTGTAGCACTAGGACGTGGACTGTCAGGATGGAAACAGCTCCTTCCCCAGGTCTCATCATGCACAAAGCAGCAGCAACGTTATGCGGTTACATTTATGTCATATCACACCTCATTAGCTGTTAATATGTTCGTAGTAATATTACTTCATGTGTTATAGGTACTGTGTTGTGCAGCTTGGTCTGGAGGAACGCTGTTTCGTTTGGCGGTGTACACGTGTACGGTTGAATGACAATAAACTGGACTGAAGCTTGGCCTACCTCTGTCCCGTTCCTGAGCCAGGGACCCCCTCTGACACAACGGCCCGAACGTGTAGGGTTGGCAGAAGCACTGGCAGGTGGTGCCGATGACCAGGGCACGGCCGTTGTTGAAACAGGGCCTGCAGTGGCACGGGTTAACCTCTGCTTCATAGTCAGCCAGCGCCCGGCGCAGGAAAACTCTCTTCACCCCTGCACACGGTACCCCTTTCACCAGCTCATCCAACGGCGCCAGCTGTAGGAAAAGGGCAGGGGTCAGGGGTCAACAGGAGAGGTCCACCCTTGTCCCACACCCCTGTGTGTGTGTGTGTATCTGTGTGTGCGAATGTATGTATCTGTCTGTATGTGTGAGTGTGTGTATGTGTGTATCTGTCAGTCAGTGTGTGTGAATGTGTATCTGTCAGTCGGGGTGTGTGTGTGTGTGTGTGTGTCAGTGTGTGTGTATGTATACCTGTCGCTCGGTGTGTGTGTGTGAGTCAGTGTGTGTGTGTACCTGTGTGTGTGTGTGTGTGTGTGTACACAAACTCTCCGAGCGTCTCTGGACATTGTGGACACTGACCTGCTGTTTGATAATGACAGGGTTGTGACTGACAGACCCGGCCCAGCGCTGGTACACGTCACTGTTGGCCTGAGGATTCCTCATGTCCACACGGCTCAGGGCAGCAATGAAGGCAGCTCGTCCGCCCACCGTGGTGGACAGGCCCTCTGCCTTCCCTGATCCAACGCCTGGGAAAAATCCAGAGACAATTACTGTTGACAGTCCTGGGGAGGGAGGGTCACACTGTGAGAGGGTGTAGAGGGGGGGGGGTCACACTGGAGGGGTGTAGAGAGGGAGGGTCACATTGGGAGGGTGTAGAGAGTGAGGGTCACATTGGAAGGGTGTAGAGAGGGAGGGTCACACTGTGAGAGGGGTGTAGAGAGGGGGGTCACACTGGGAGGGGTGTAGGGAGGGAGGGTGTAGAGAGTGAGGGTCACATTGGGAGGGTGTAGAGAGGGAGGGTCACACTGTGAGAGGGGTGTAGAGAGGGGGGGTCACACTGGAGGGGTGTAGAGAGAGAGGGTCACACTGGGAGGGGTGTAGAGAGGGAGGGTCACATTGGGAGGGTGTAGAGAGGGGGGTCACACTGGAGGGGTGTAGAGAGGGAGGGTCACAGTGGGAGGGGTGTAGAGAGGGAGGGTCACACTGGGAGGGTGTAGAGAGGGGGGTCACACTGGGAGGGTGTAGAGAGGGTGGGTCACACTGTGGGGGGGTGTAGGGAGGTAGGGTCACACTGGGAGGGGAGTCAAAAGGGAGGGCCACACTGGAGGGGTGTAGAGAGGGAGGGTCACACTGGGAGGGTGTAGGGGGGGTCACACTGGAGGGGTGTAGAGAGGGAGGGTAACAGTGGGAGGGGTGTAGAGAGGGAGGGTCACAGTGGGAGGGGTGTAGAGAGGGAGGGTCACACTGGGAGGGTGTAGAGAGGGGGGTCACACTGGAGGGGTGTAGAGAGGGAGGGTCACAGTGGGAGGGGTGTAGAGAGGGAGGGTCACACTGGGAGGGTGTAGAGAGGGGGGTCACACTGGGAGGGTGTAGAGAGGGTGGGTCACACTGTGGGGGGGTGTAGGGAGGTAGGGTCACACTGGGAGGGGAGTCAAAAGGGAGGGCCACACTGGAGGGGTGTAGAGAGGGAGGGTCACACTGGGAGGGTGTAGGGGGGGGTCACACTGGAGGGGTGTAGAGAGGGAAGGTCACACTGGGAGGGGTGTAGAGAGGGGGTCACACTGGAGGGGTGTAGAGAGGGGGTCACACTGGAGGGGTGTAGAGAGGGCGGGTCACACTGGGAGAGTGTAGGGGGGTCACACTGGAGGGGTGTAGAGAGGGAGGGTAACAGTGGGAGGGGTGTAGAGAGGGAAGGTCACACTGGGAGGGGTGTAGAGAGGGGGGTCACACTGGAGGGGTGTACAGAGGGGGGTCACAGTGGGAGGGTGTAGAGAGGGAGGGTCACACTGTGGGGGGTGTAGGGAGGGAGAGTCACACTGGGAGGAGTGTAGAGAGGGAGGGTCACACTGGGAGGGGAGTCAAAAGGGAGGGCCACACTGGAGGGGTGTGGAGATGGAGGGTCACACTGGGAGGGTGTAGTGAGGGAGGGTTACACTGTGGGAGGGTGTAGAGAGGGAGGGTTACACTGGGAGGGGTGTAGAGAGGGAGGGTCACACGGAGGGTGTAGTGAGGGAGGGTTACACTGTGGGAGGGTGTAGAGAGGGAAGGTCACACTGGGAGGGGTGTAGAGAGGGAGGGTCACACTGGGAAGGTGTAGAGAGGGCGGGTCACACTGGGAGGGTGTAGAGAGGGGGGTCACACTGGGAGGAGTGTAGAGAGGGAGGGTCACACTGGGAGGGGAGTCAGAAGGGAGGGCCACACTGGAGGGGTGTGGAGATGGAGGGTCACACTGGGAGGGTGTAGTGAGGGAGGGTTACACTGTGGGAGGGTGTAGAGAGGGAGGGTTACACTGGGAGGGGTGTAGAGAGGGAAGGTCACACTGGGAGGGGTGTAGAGAGGGAGGGTCACACTGGGAAGGTGTAGAGAGGGCGGGTCACACTGGGAGGGTTTAGAGAGGGGGGTCACACTGGGAGGGTGTAGAGAGGGAGGGTCACACTGTGGGGGGGTGTAGGGAGGGAGGGTCACACTGGGAGGGGTGTTGAGAGGGAGGGTCACACTGTGGAGGGGTGTAGGGAGGTAGGGTCACAATGGGAGGGGAGTCAAAATGGAGGGCCACACTGGAGGGGTGTAGAGAGGGAGGGTCATACTGGGTGGGTGTAGAGAGGGTGGGTCACACTGGAGGGGTGTAGAGAGGGCGGGTCACACTGGAGGGGTGTAGAGAGGGAGGGTCACACTGTGGGGGGTGTAGGGAGGGAGAGTCACACTGGGGGGGTGTAGAGAGGGAGGGTCACACTGGGAGGGGAGTCAAAAGGGAGGGCCACACTGGAGGGGTGTAGAGAGGGAGGGTCACACTGGGAGGGTGTAGTGAGGGAGGGTTACACTGTGGGAGGGTGTAGAGAGGGAGGGTTACACTGGGAGGGTGTAGAGAGGGAGGGTTACACTGGGAGGGTGTAGAGAGAGAGAGGGTTACACTGGGAGGGGTGTAGAGAGGGAGGGTCACACTAGGAGGGTCACACTGGGAGGAGTTTAGAGAGGGAGGGTCACACTGGGAGGGGTGTAGAGAGGGAGGGTCACACTGGGAGGGTGTAGTGAGGGAGGGTCACACTGTGGGAGGGTGTAGAGAGGGAGGGTCACACTGTGGGAGGGTGTAGAGAGGGAGGGTTAGACTGGGAGGGTGTAGAGAGGGAGGGTCACACTGGGAAGGTGTAGAGAGGGCGGGTCACACTGTGGGGGGTGTAGAGAGGGAGGGTCACACTGGGAGGGTGTAGTGAGGGAGGATTACATTGTGGGCGGGTGTAGAGAGGGAGGGTCACACTGTGGGGGTGTGTAGGGAGGGAGGGTCACTGTGGGGCGTGTAGGGAGGGAGGATCACACTGGAGGGGTGTAGAGAGGGAGGGTCACACTGGGAGGGTGTAGTGAGGGAGGGTCACACTGGAGGTGTATAGAGAGGGAAGGTTACACTGGGAGGTTGTAGAGGGTGAGTGTCACGCTGCGAGGATTGGTACCACACAACCCACTGCTCTGTATAAATAAAATGTCTCTACTTCCCTCCAATCACTTTATAATTATGCCACTCTGGGGAAAAGTCTCTGGCTGTCTAATCCGTCTATGTCTTTTACCATCTAGTCACCTCTCATCCTCCCTCATTCCAAGAGAAAAGCCCTAACTCACTCACCGTGTTCTCAAAAAGCATGCTCTCTAATCCTGGCAAATCTCCTCTGCACCCATCTCCAAAGCTTCCACATCCTTCCTTTCATGAGGCAGCCAGAACTGAACACAATGAGATGTGAGATCATTGGTTGTGGGAACATCTCAACAGAACGAGTGTATCTATTCTCTTGTGTTCAAGAGCCTGATGGTTGGGAGGTAGTAACTGTCCCTGAACCTGGTGGTGTGAGTCCTGAGGCTCCTGTACCTTCTACCTGAAGGCAGCAACAAGTATGGTGTGGTCTAACCAAGGTTTTACAGAGCTGCAACATTATCTCACGTCTCTTGAACTCAGTCTCCTGACTAATGAAGGCAATCACATCATTAAGCTTCTTAATAACCCTGTCAACTTTGTGGGATCTATGAACACGGACATCATGATCTCTCTGCCTCCACACTGCTAAGAATCCTGCCGTTAACCCTGCGTCACAGAGCAGGCAAGTAGAAATTAGAGTTCCCCTAGGCAGACCAGAATTGAGAAGCAGGATTAAAAAAGGTATAGAGAAGAAATGGCAGGAGGATTGGAAAAATGAATTAAGGGGCAGGCATTATTTTTCTAGTCACCCACTAGTTAAAAAGGTCTCAGACTGTTACCTTTTAAGATATAGAGATATGGTGAAATTTACAAGACATAGGTTGGGGAATTGTGGGCTAAACTATTATTTAAAGATAATAGGAAAACATCCAACTGGATTATGTGACTGTGGTAGTCCAGAGACAGTCCAGCATGTTTTGCTGAGCTGTAATCCATACAAAATTGAAAGAAGCATGTTGTTGGAAAGATTAAAAGAGATGTGAGAGTGGATATTGGGCTACTGGAAAACAATGCTGGAGAGTTAGTAGTGAGGGACAATGAAATGGTGGATGAATTGAATAACTGTTTTGCATCAGTCTTCACTGTGAAAGACACTATGGTGGAAGTTCCGGGTATCAGGGGTCATGGGTTGTGTGAAGTTGCCATAATTAGCGAGTAGGTTCTTGGGAAACTAAAAGGTCTGAAGGTAGATAGGTCACCTGGAGCCGATGATGTACACTCCAGGGTTCTGAAAGAGGTGGCTGAAGAGTTTGTGGAGGCATTAGTAATCATCGTTCAAGAACCACTGGATTCTGTAATGGTTCCTGAAGACAGGAACATTGCAAATGTTACTCCATTCTTCAAGAAGGGAGAGAGGCAGAAGAAAGGAAACTATTGGCCAGTTAGTCTAATCTCAGTGGTTGCGTGGTTGGGAAGATGTTGGAGTCAGTCATTGAGGATGAGGTCTCTGAAATTCAGAAGAATGAGGAGTAACCTCATTGAATCCTATCGAATGATGAAAGGCAGAGTGGATGTGTAGAAGATGTTTCTTATGGTGGAGAACACAGCCTGAAACTACAGGAGTCTCCTTTTACAACATAGATGAGGAGGAATTTCTTCAGCCAGAGAGTGGTGAACCTGTGGAAATTTTGCCACAGGCTTGTCATTTGAAGAGCGTCTGATGGCTCTGGGCCTGTATTCACTAGAATTCAGAAGGATGGCAAAAGGCCTTGACAGGGTGGATGTTTCCCATGGTGGGAGAGTCTACGAACAAAGGACACAGTCTCAGAATAGAGGGACGTTCTTTTAGAATGGAAATGAGGGGGAATTTCTTTAGCCAGAGAGTGGTGAATCTGTGGAATTCTTTGCCACAGGCAGCTGTGGAGGCCAAGTCTTTATGTATATTTAAAGTAGAGGTTGATAGATTCTTGCTTGGTCAGGGCATGAAGGGATATGGGGAGAAGGCAGGAGATTGGATAGAGGGGGTGGGGTGTCAACTACAACAGTTGATCAGATGAACTGTCTGGAGAAATAAACTTTTAAGATGGTGCGGTTTTTGTTTTAATAGCCCTGTAGAACTTTCCAGAAGGGAGCTTTTGGAAGAGGCAGTTTGCAGGGTGCATTGTGTCCACAATGACTTTTCCTGTCTTTTTCCTTGTCCTGGACACATACAAGTCCGGCAGTGATGGTAAACTGCAGCCGATGATCTTTTCTTCTGACCTAACAGTTCACTATAGTCTTTATATTGTGAGTGGATTTACTGTTTACCTGTGCTATACACTACACACATTTTGAATTATATTGTCGCTCCACAATGCCAGACGAGAACACCTTGTTTATCTCAACTGACGTTTTTATTGCGACAAGTAGAAAAACCTGACTGGGCACTAGGACCCAGGGAGATACCCTATACCCTTCCCCCCAGTCACATATAGATAGGGGAGGGGATTATTACACACCCCGGTTACAGTCAGGGTGCCTTACAAATACACATGACTGTATAACCCGAGCTAAATTGTAACAATAAATGAACTTCAACATCCCACCATAATCCCACAATAGCATTTTAAAACAAGAACAGTAAGTAAGTGGGCACGTGGCCAAGTGGTTAAGGCATTGGACTAGCGACCTGAAGTTTGAGCCCCAGCCGAGGCAACGTGTTGTGTCCTTGAGCAAGGCACTTAATCACACATTGCCCTGCGACAACACTGGTGCCAAGCTGGGTCCTAATGCCCTTCCCTTGGACAACATCGGTGTTGTGGAGAGGGGAGACTTGAGCATAGGCAACTGCTGGTGTTCCATACAACCTTGCCCAGGCCTGCGCCCTGGAGAGCGAAGACTTTCCAGGTGCAGATCCATGGTCTTGCAAGACTAACGGATGCCTTTAATTTAAGTAACGCTGGCCACTTGGAATGCTAGGGTGGGGCTGTCGACCCCACCTCCCTGCCCCCAGAGAGCCACAATATTTATTAACTTATTAATGGTAATACTTTGTTTCATATGCATTGTGGGTGCACTGTGGTCTGGAGGATCGTGTTTCGTTTGTTTGTTTGTACAGTTATATTGCAATAACCTTGAACTTGAGCAGTCCACCAAATCAGACGTTAACGGATATGATGTGATGTGAGAAGATCAGACAGTAATGGATATGATGTGATGTGAGAAGATCAGACAGTAATGGATATGATGTGATGTGAGAAGATCAGACAGTAATGGATATGATACGATGTGAGAAGATCAGACAGTAATGGATATGATACGATGTGAGAAGATCAGACAGCAATGGATATGATACGATGTGAGAAGATCAGACAGCAATGGATATGATACGATGTGAGAAGATCAGACAGTAATGGATATGATGTGATGTGAGAAGATCAGACAGTAATGGATATGATATGATGTGAGGAGATCAGACAGTAATGGATATGATGTGATGTGAGAAGACCAGACAGTAATGGATATGATGTGATGTGAGAAGATCAGCAGTAATGGATATTATATGATGTGAGAAGATCAGACAGTAATGGATATGATATGATGTGAGGAGATGAGACAGTAATGGATATGATGTGATGTGAGGAGATCAGACAATAATGGATATGATGTGATGTGAGGAGATCAGTCAGACAGTAATGGATATGATGTGATGTGAGGAGATCAGACAGTAATGGATATGATGTGATGTGAGGAGATCAGTCAGACAGTAATGGATATGATCTGATGTGAGGAGATAGACGGTAATGGATATGATGTGATGTGAGGAGATCAGACAGTCATGGATATGATATGATGTGAGTAGATCAGACAGTAATGGATATGATGTGATGTGAGGAGATCAGACGTTAATGGATATGATATGATGTGAGAAGATCAGACAGTAATGGATATGATATGATGTGAGAAGATCAGACGGTAATGGATATGATGTGATGTGAGGAGATCAGACAGTAATGGATATGATGTGATGTGAGGAGATCAGTCAGACAGTAATGGATATGATGTGATGTGAGAAGATCGGACAGTAACGGATATGATGTGATGTGAGGAGATCAGACAGTAACGGATATGATGTGATGTGAGAAGATCAGACAGCAATGGATAGGATATGATGTGAGGAGATCAGACAGTAATGGATATGATGTGATGTGAGAAGATCAGACAGTAATGGATATGATGTGATGTGAGGAGATCAGACAGTAACAGATACGATGTGATGTGAGGAGATCAGACAGTAATGGATATTATATGATGTGAGAAGATCAGACAGTAATGGATATGATATGATGTGAGGAGATGAGACAGTAATGGATATGATGTGATGTGAGGAGATCAGACAGTAATGGATATGATGTGATGTGAGGAGATCAGTCAGGCAGTAATGGATATGATGTGATGTGAGGAGATCAGACAGTAATGGATATGCTGTGATGTGAGGAGATCAGTCAGACAGTAATGGATATGATCTGATGTGAGGAGATCAGACGGTAATGGAGATGATGTGATGTGAGGAGATCAGACAGTCATGGATATGATATGATGTGAGTAGATCAGACAGTAATGGATATGATATGATGTGAGGAGATCAGACAGTAATGGATATGATATGATGTGAGAAGATCAGACAGTAATGGATATGATGTGATGTGAGGAGATCAGACAGTAATGGATATATGATGTGAGAAGATCAGACAGTAATGGATATGATGTGATGTGAGGAGATCAGACAGTAATGGATATGATGTGATGTGAGGAGATCAGACAGTAATGGATATGATGTGATGTGAGGAGATCAGACAGTAATGGATATGATGTGATGTGAGAAGATCAGACAGTAATGGATATGATGTGATGTGAGGGAATCAGACAGTAATGGATATGATGTGATGTGAGAAGATCAGACAGTAATGGATATTATGTGATGTGAGGGGATCAGACAGTAATGGATATGATACGATGTGAGGAGATCTGACAGTAATGGATATGATATGATGTGAGAAGATCAGACAGTAATGGATATGATATGATGTGAGGAGATCAGACAGTAATGGATATATGATGTGAGAAGATCAGACAGTAATGGATATGATGTGATGTGAGGAGATCAGACAGTAATGGATATATGATGTGAGAACATCAGACAGTAATGGATATGATGTGATGTGAGTGGATCAGACAGTAATGGATATGATATGATGTGAGAAGATCAGACAGTTATGGATATGATATGATGTGAGGAGATGAGACAGTAATGGATATGATGTGATGTGAGGAGATCAGACAGTAATGGATATGATGTGATGTGAGGAGATCAGTCAGACAGTAATGGATATGATGTGATGTGAGGAGATCAGACAGTAATGGATATGATGTGATGTGAGGAGATCAGTCAGACAGTAATGGATATGATCTGATGTGAGGAGATCAGACGGTAATGGATATGATGTGATGTGAGGAGATCAGACAGTCATGGATATGATATGATGTGAGTAGATCAGACAGTAATGGATATGATGTGATGTGAGAAGATCAGACAGTAATGAATATGATGTGATGTGAGAAGATCAGACAGTAATGGATATGATACGATGTGAGAAGATCAGACAGTAATGGATATGATGTGATGTGAGGAGATCAGACAGCAATGGATATGATACGATGTGAGAAGATCAGACAGTAATGGATATGATGTGATGTGAGAAGATCAGACAGTAATGGATATGATGTGATGTGAGGAGATCAGTCAGACAGTAATGGATATGATCTGATGTGAGGAGATAGACGGTAATGGATATGATGTGATGTGAGGAGATCAGACAGTCATGGATATGATATGATGTGAGTAGATCAGACAGTAATGGATATGATGTGATGTGAGGAGATCAGACGTTAATGGATATGATATGATGTCAGGAGATCAGACAGTAGTGGATATGATATGATGTGAGAAGATCAGACAGTAATGGATATGATGTGATGTGAGGAGATCAGACAGTAACGGATATGATATGATGTGAGGAGATCAGACAGTAATGGATATGATGTGATGTGAGAAGATCAGACTGTAATGGATATGATGTGATGTGAGGGGATCAGACAGTAATGGATATGATACGATGTGAGGAGAACAGACAGTAATGGATATGATACGATGTGAGAAGATCAGACAGTCATGGATATGATACGATGTGAGAAGATCAGACAGTCATGGATATGATATGATGTGAGGAGATCAGACAGTAATAGATATGAAACGATGTGAGAAGATCAGACGGTAATGGATATGATGTGATGTGAGGAGATCTGACAGTAATGGATATGATATGATGTGAGAAGATCAGACAGTAATGGATATGATATGATGTGAGAAGATCAGACGGTAATGGATATGATGTGATGTGAGGAGATCAGACAGTAATGGATATGATGTGATGTGAGGAGATCAGTCAGACAGTAATGGATATGATGTGATGTGAGAAGATCGGACAGTAACGGATATGATGTGATGTGAGGAGATCAGACAGTAACGGATATGATGTGATGTGAGAAGATCAGACAGTAATGGATAGGATATGATGTGAGGAGATCAGACAGTAATGGATATGATGTGATGTGAGAAGATCAGACAGTAATGGATATGATGTGATGTGAGGAGATCAGACAGTAACAGATACGATGTGATGTGAGGAGATCAGACAGTAATGGATATGATCTGATGTGAGGAGATCAGACAGTAACGGATATGATGTGATGTGAGGAGATGAGACAGTAATGGATATGATGTGATGTGAGGAGATCAGACAGTAATGGATATGATGTGATGTGAGGAGATCAGTCAGGCAGTAATGGATATGATGTGATGTGAGGAGATCAGACAGTAATGGATATGCTGTGATGTGAGGAGATCAGTCAGACAGTAATGGATATGATCTGATGTGAGGAGATCAGACGGTAATGGAGATGATGTGATGTGAGGAGATCAGACAGTCATGGATATGATATGATGTGAGTAGATCAGACAGTAATGGATATGATATGATGTGAGGAGATCAGACAGTAATGGATATGATATGATGTGAGAAGATCAGACAGTAATGGATATGATGTGATGTGAGGAGATCAGACAGTAATGGATATATGATGTGAGAAGATCAGACAGTAATGGATATGATGTGATGTGAGGAGATCAGACAGTAATGGATATGATGTGATGTGAGAAGATCAGACAGTAATGGATATGATGTGATGTGAGGAGATCAGACAGTAATGGATATGATGTGATGTGAGGGAATCAGACAGTAATGGATATGATGTGATGTGAGAAGATCAGACAGTAATGGATATTATGTGATGTGAGGGGATCAGACAGTAATGGATATGATACGATGTGAGGAGATCTGACAGTAATGGATATGATATGATGTGAGAAGATCAGACAGTAATGGATATGATGTGATGTGAGGAGATCAGACAGTAATGGATATATGATGTGAGAAGATCAGACAGTAATGGATATGATGTGATGTGAGGAGATCAGACAGTAATGGATATATGATGTGAGAAGATCAGACAGTAATGGATATGATGTGATGTGAGTGGATCAGACAGTAATGGATATGAGATGATGTGAGAAGATCAGACAGTTATGGATATGATATGATGTGAGGAGATGAGACAGTAATGGATATGATGTGATGTGAGGAGATCAGACAGTAATGGATATGATGTGATGTGAGGAGATCAGTCAGACAGTAATGGATATGATGTGATGTGAGGAGATCAGACAGTAATGGATATGATGTGATGTGAGGAGATCAGTCAGACAGTAATGGATATGATCTGATGTGAGGAGATCAGACGGTAATGGATATGATGTGATGTGAGGAGATCAGACAGTCATGGATATGATATGATGTGAGTAGATCAGACAGTAATGGATATGATGTGATGTGAGAAGATCAGACAGTAATGAATATGATGTGATGTGAGAAGATCAGACAGTAATGGATATGATACGATGTGAGAAGATCAGACAGTAATGGATATGATGTGATGTGAGGAGATCAGTCAGACAGTAATGGATATGATCTGATGTGAGGAGATAGACGGTAATGGATATGATGTGATGTGAGGGGATCAGACAGTCATGGATATGATATGATGTGAGTAGATCAGACAGTAATGGATATGATGTGATGTGAGGAGATCAGACGTTAATGGATATGATATGATGTGAGGAGATCAGACAGTAATAGATATGAAACGATGTGAGAAGATCAGACGGTAATGGATATGATGTGATGTGAGGAGATCTGACAGTAATGGATATGATATGATGTGAGAAGATCAGACAGTAATGGATATGATATGATGTGAGAAGATCAGACGGTAATGGATATGATGTGATGTGAGGAGATCAGACAGAAATGGATATGATGTGATGTGAGGAGATCAGTCAGACAGTAATGGATATGATGTGATATGAGAAGATCGGACAGTAACGGATATGATGTGATGTGAGGAGATCAGTCAGACAGTAATGGATATGATGTGATGTGAGGAGATCAGACAGTAATGGATATGCTGTGATGTGAGGAGATCAGTCAGACAGTAATGGATATGATCTGATGTGAGGAGATCAGACGGTAATGGAGATGATGTGATGTGAGGAGATCAGACAGTCATGGATATGATATGATGTGAGTAGATCAGACAGTAATGGATATGATATGATGTGAGGAGATCAGACAGTAATGGATATGATATGATGTGAGAAGATCAGACAGTAATGGATATGATGTGATGTGAGGAGATCAGACAGTAATGGATATATGATGTGAGAAGATCAGACAGTAATGGATATGATGTGATGTGAGGAGATCAGACAGTAATGGATATGATGTGATGTGAGAAGATCAGACAGTAATGGATATGATGTGATGTGAGGAGATCAGACAGTAATGGATATGATGTGATGTGAGGAGATCAGACAGTAATGGATATGATGTGATGTGAGAAGATCAGACAGTAATGGATATGATGTGATGTGAGGGAATCAGACAGTAATGGATATGATGTGATGTGAGAAGATCAGACAGTAATGGATATTATGTGATGTGAGGGGATCAGACAGTCATGGATATGATACGATGTGAGTAGATCAGACGGAAATGGATATGATGTGATGTGAGGAGATCTGACAGTAATGGATATGATATGATGTGAGAAGATCAGACAGTAATGGATATGATGTGATGTGAGGAGATCAGACAGTAATGGATATATGATGTGAGAAGATCAGACAGTAATGGATATGATGTGATGTGAGGAGATCAGACAGTAATGGATATGATGTGATGTGAGAAGATCAGACAGTAATGGATATGATGTGATGTGAGGAGATCAGACAGTAATGGATATGATGTGATGTGAGGAGATCAGACAGTAATGGATATGATGTGATGTGAGAAGATCAGACAGTAATGGATATGATGTGATGTGAGGGAATCAGACAGTAATGGATATGATGTGATGTGAGAAGATCAGACAGTAATGGATATTATGTGATGTGAGGGGATCAGACAGTAATGGATATGATACGATGTGAGGAGATCAGACGGAAATGGATATGATGTGATGTGAGGAGATCTGACAGTAATGGATATGATATGATGTGAGAAGATCAGACAGTAATGGATATGATGTGATGTGAGGAGATCAGACAGTAATGGATATATGATGTGAGAAGATCAGACAGTAATGGATATGATGTGATGTGAGTGGATCAGACAGTAATGGATATGATATGATGTGAGAAGATCAGACAGTTATGGATATGATATGATGTGAGGAGATGAGACAGTAATGGATATGATGTGATGTGAGGAGATCAGACAGTAATGGATATGATGTGATGTGAGGAGATCAGTCAGACAGTAATAGATATGATGTGATGTGAGGAGATCAGACAGTAATGGATATGATGTGATGTGAGGAGATCAGTCAGACAGTAATGGATATGATCTGATGTGAGGAGATCAGACGGTAATGGATATGATGTGATGTGAGGAGATCAGACAGTCATGGATATGATATGATGTGAGTAGATCAGACAGTAATGGATATGATGTGATGTGAGGAGATCAGACGTTAATGGATATGATATGATGTCACGCGATCAGACAGTAATGGATATGATATGATGTGAGAAGAACAGACAGTAATGGATATGATGTGATGTGAGGAGATCAGACAGTAACGGATATGATATGATGTGAGGAGATCAGACAGTAATGGATATGATGTGATGTGAGAAGATCAGACAGTAATGGATATGATGTGATGTGAGGGGATCAGACAGTAATGGATATGATACGATGTGAGAAGATCAGACAGTCATGGATATGATATGATGTGAGGAGATCAGACAGTAATGCATATGATACGATGTGAGAAGATCAGACAGTCATGGATATGATATGATGTGAGGAGATCAGACAGTAATAGATATGATACAATGTGAGAAGATCAGACGGTAATGGATATGATGTGATGTGAGGAGATCTGACGGTAATGGATATGATACGATGTGAGAAGATCAGACGGTAATGGATATGATGTGATGTGAGGAGATCAGACAGTAATGGATATGATGTGATGTGAGGAGATCAGTCAGACAGTAATGGATATGATGTGATGTGAGAAGATCGGACAGTAACGGATATGATGTGATGTGAGGAGATCAGACAGTAACGGATATAATGTGATGTGAGAAGATCAGACAGTAATGGATAGGATATGATGTGAGGAGATCAAACAGTAATGGATATGATGTGATGTGAGAAGATCAGACAGTAATGGATATGATGTGATGTGAGGAGATCAGACAGTAATGGATATGATGTGATGTGAGGAGATCAGACAGTAATGGATATGATCTGATGTGAGGAGATCAGACAGTAATGGATATGATGTGATATGAGAAGATCAGACAGTAACGGATATGATGTGATGTGAGAAGATCAGTCAGACAGTAATGGATATGATCTGATGTGAGGAGATCAGACGGTAATGGAGATGATGTGATGTGAGGAGATCAGACAGTCATGGATATGATATGATGTGAGTAGATCAGACAGTAATGGATATGATATGATGTGAGGAGATCAGACAGTAATGGATATGATATGATGTGAGAAGATCAGACAGTAATGGATATGATGTGATGTGAGGAGATCAGACAGTAATGGATATATGATTTGAGAAGATCAGACAGTAATGGATATGATGTGATGTGAGGAGATCAGACAGTAATGGATATGATGTGATGTGAGAAGATCAGACAGTAATGGATGTGATGTGATGTGAGGGGATCAGACAGTAATGGATATGATGTGATGTGAGAAGATCAGACAGTAATGGATATTATGTGATGTGAGGGGATCAGACAGTAATGGATATGATACGATGTGAGGAGATCAGACAGTAATGGATATGATACTATGTGAGAAGATCAGACAGTTATGGATATGATGTGATGTGAGGAGATCAGACAGTAATGGATATGATACGATGTGAGAAGATCAGACGGTAATGGATTTGATGTGATGTGAGGAGATCTGACAGTAATGGATATGATATGATGTGAGAAGATCAGACAGTAATGGATATGATGTGATGTGAGGAGATCAGACAGTAATGGATATATGATGTGAGAAGATCAGACAGTAATGGATATGATGTGATGTGAGGAGATCAGACAGTAATGGATATATGATGTGAGAAGATCAGACAGTAATGGATATGATGTGATGTGAGGAGATCAGACAGTAATGGATATGTTGTGATGTGAGAAGATCAGACAGTAATGGATATGATGTGATGTGAGGAGATCAGACAGTAATGGATATATGATGTGAGAAGATCAGACAGTAATGGATATGATGTGATGTGAGGAGATCAGACAGTAATGGATATGATGTGATGTGAGAAGATCAGACAGTAATGGATATGATGTGATGTGAGGAGATCAGACAGTAATGGATATGATGTGATGTGAGGAGATCAGACAGTAATGGATATGATGTGATGTGAGAAGATCAGACAGTAATGGATATGATGTGATGTGAGGGAATCAGACAGTAATGGATATGATGTGATGTGAGAAGATCAGACAGTAATGGATATTATGTGATGTGAGGGGATCAGACAGTCATGGATATGATACGATGTGAGTAGATCAGACGGAAATGGATATGATGTGATGTGAGGAGATCTGACAGTAATGGATATGATATGATGTGAGAAGATCAGACAGTAATGGATATGATGTGATGTGAGGAGATCAGACAGTAATGGATATATGATGTGAGAAGATCAGACAGTAATGGATATGATGTGATGTGAGGAGATCAGACAGTAATGGATATGATGTGATGTGAGAAGATCAGACAGTAATGGATATGATGTGATGTGAGGAGATCAGACAGTAATGGATATGATGTGATGTGAGGAGATCAGACAGTAATGGATATGATGTGAGGTGAGAAGATCAGACAGTAATGGATATGATGTGATGTGAGGGAATCAGACAGTAATGGATATGATGTGATGTGAGAAGATCAGACAGTAATGGATATTATGTGATGTGAGGGGATCAGACAGTAATGGATATGATACGATGTGAGGAGATCAGACGGAAATGGATATGATGTGATGTGAGGAGATCTGACAGTAATGGATATGATATGATGTGAGAAGATCAGACAGTAATGGATATGATGTGATGTAAGGAGATCAGACAGTAATGGATATATGATGTGAGAAGATCAGACAGTAATGGATATGATGTGATGTGAGTGGATCAGACAGTAATGGATATGATATGATGTGAGAAGATCAGACAGTTATGGATATGATATGATGTGAGGAGATGAGACAGTAATGGATATGATGTGATGTGAGGAGATCAGACAGTAATGGATATGATGTGATGTGAGGAGATCAGTCAGACAGTAATAGATATGATGTGATGTGAGGAGATCAGACAGTAATGGATATGATGTGATGTGAGGAGATCAGTCAGACAGTAATGGATATGATCTGATGTGAGGAGATCAGACGGTAATGGATATGATGTGATGTGAGGAGATCAGACAGTCATGGATATGATATGATGTGAGTAGATCAGACAGTAATGGATATGATGTGATGTGAGGAGATCAGACGTTAATGGATATGATATGATGTCACGCGATCAGACAGTAATGGATATGATATGATGTGAGAAGAACAGACAGTAATGGATATGATGTGATGTGAGGAGATCAGACAGTAACGGATATGATATGATGTGAGGAGATCAGACAGTAATGGATATGATGTGATGTGAGAAGATCAGACAGTAATGGATATGATGTGATGTGAGGGGATCAGACAGTAATGGATATGATACGATGTGAGAAGATCAGACAGTCATGGATATGATATGATGTGAGGAGATCAGACAGTAATGCATATGATACGATGTGAGAAGATCAGACAGTCATGGATATGATATGATGTGAGGAGATCAGACAGTAATAGATATGATACGATGTGAGAAGATCAGACGGTAATGGATATGATGTGATGTGAGGAGATCTGACGGTAATGGATATGATACGATGTGAGAAGATCAGACGGTAATGGATATGATGTGATGTGAGGAGATCAGACAGTAATGGATATGATGTGATGTGAGGAGATCAGTCAGACAGTAATGGATATGATGTGTTGTGAGAAGATTGGACAGTAACGGATATGATGTGATGTGAGGAGATCAGACAGTAACGGATATAATGTGATGTGAGAAGATCAGACAGTAATGGATAGGATATGATGTGAGGAGATCAAACAGTAATGGATATGATGTGATGTGAGAAGATCAGACAGTAATGGATATGATGTGATGTGAGGAGATCAGACAGTAATGGATATGATGTGATGTGAGGAGATCAGACAGTAATGGATATGATCTGATGTGAGGAGATCAGACAGTAATGGATATGATGTGATATGAGAAGATCAGACAGTAACGGATATGATGTGATGTGAGAAGATCAGTCAGACAGTAATGGATATGATCTGATGTGAGGAGATCAGACGGTAATGGAGATGATGTGATGTGAGGAGATCAGACAGTCATGGATATGATATGATGTGAGCAGATCAGACAGTAATGGATATGATATGATGTGAGGAGATCAGACAGTAATGGATATGATATGATGTGAGAAGATCAGACAGTAATGGATATGATGTGATGTGAGGAGATCAGACAGTAATGGATATATGATTTGAGAAGATCAGACAGTAATGGATATGATGTGATGTGAGGAGATCAGACAGTAATGGATATGATGTGATGTGAGAAGATCAGACAGTAATGGATGTGATGTGATGTGAGGGGATCAGACAGTAATGGATATGATACGATGTGAGGAGATCAGACAGTAATGGATATGATACTATGTGAGAAGATCAGACAGTTATGGATATGATGTGATGTGAGGAGATCAGACAGTAATGGATATGATACGATGTGAGAAGATCAGACGGTAATGGATTTGATGTGATGTGAGGAGATCTGACAGTAATGGATATGATATGATGTGAGAAGATCAGACAGTAATGGATATGATGTGATGTGAGGAGATCAGACAGTAATGGATATATGATGTGAGAAGATCAGACAGTAATGGATATGATGTGATGTGAGGAGATCAGACAGTAATGGATATATGATGTGAGAAGATCAGACAGTAATGGATATGATGTGATGTGAGGAGATCAGACAGTAATGGATATGATGTGATGTGAGAAGATCAGACAGTAATGGATATGATGTGATGTGAGGAGATCAGACAGTAATGGATATGATGTGATGTGAGGAGATCAGACAGTAATGGATATGATGTGATGTGAGAAGATCAGACAGTAATGGATATGATGTGATGTGAGGGAATCAGACAGTAATGGATATGATGTGATGTGAGAAGATCAGACAGTAATGGATATTATGTGATGTGAGGGGATCAGACAGTAATGGATATGATACGATGTGAGGAGATCACACGGTAATGGATATGATGTGATGTGAGGAGATCTGACAGTAATGGATATGATATGATGTGAGAAGATCAGACAGTAATGGATATGATGTGATGTGAGGAGATCAGACAGTAATGGATATATGATGTGAGAAGATCAGACAGTAATGGATATGATGTGATGTGAGGAGATCAGACAGTAATGGATATATGATGTGAGAAGATCAGACAGTAATGGATATGATGTGATGTGAGTGGATCAGACAGTAAATGATATGATATGATGTGAGAAGATCAGACAGTTATGGATATGATATGATGTGAGGAGATGAGACAGTAATGGATATGATGTGATGTGAGGAGATCAGACAGTAATGGATATGATGTGATGTGAGGAGATCAGTCAGACAGTAATAGATATGATGTGATGTGAGGAGATCAGACAGTAATGGATATGATGTGATGTGAGGAGATCAGTCAGACAGTAATGGATATGATCTGATGTGAGGAGATCAGACGGTAATGGATATGATGTGATGTGAGGAGATCAGACAGTCATGGATATGATATGATGTGAGTAGATCAGACAGTAATGGATATGATGTGATGTGAGGAGATCAGACGTTAATGGATATGATATGATGTCAGGAGATCAGACAGTAATGGATATGATATGATGTGAGAAGATCAGACAGTAATGGATATGATGTGATGTGAGGAGATCAGACGGTAACGGATATGATATGATGTGAGGAGATCAGACAGTAATGGATATGATGTGATGTGAGAAGATCAGACAGTAATGGATATGATGTGATGTGAGGGGATCAGACAGTAATGGATATGATACGATGTGAGAAGATCAGACAGTCATGGATATGATATGATGTGAGGAGATCAGACAGTAATGGATATGATACGATGTGAGAAGATCAGACAGTCATGGATATGATATGATGTGAGGAGATCAGACAGTAATAGATATGATACGATGTGAGAAGATCAGACGGTAATGGATATGATGTGATGTGAGGAGATCTGACAGTAATGGATATGATATGATGTGAGAAGATCAGACAGTATGGATATGATGTGATGTGAGTGGATCAGACAGTAATGGATATGGATGTGAGAAGATCAGACAGTAATGGATATGATACGATGTGAGAAGATCAGACGGTAATGGATATGATGTGATGTGAGGAGATCAGACAGTAATGGATATGATGTGATGTGAGGAGATCAGTCAGACAGTAATGGATATGATGTGATGTGAGAAGATCGGACAGTAACGGATATGATGTGATGTGAGGAGATCAGACAGTAACGGATATGATGTGATGTGAGAAGATCAGACAGTAATGGATATGATACGATGTGAGGAGATCAGACAGTAATAGATATGAAACGATGTGAGAAGATCAGACGGTAATGGATATGATGTGATGTGAGGAGATCTGACAGTAATGGATATGATATGAAATGTGAGAAGATCAGACAGTAATGGATGATATGATGTGAGAAGATCAGACGGTAATGGATATGATGTGATGTGAGGAGATCAGACAGTAATGGATATGATGTGATGTGAGGAGATCAGTCAGACAGTAATGGATATGATGTGATATGAGAAGATCGGACAGTAACGGATATGATGTGATGTGAGGAGATCAGTCAGACAGTAATGGATATGATGTGATGTGAGGAGATCAGACAGTAATGGATATGCTGTGATGTGAGGAGATCAGTCAGACAGTAATGGATATGATCTGATGTGAGGAGATCAGACGGTAATGGAGATGATGTGATGTGAGGAGATCAGACAGTCATGGATATGATATGATGTGAGTAGATCAGACAGTAATGGATATGATATGATGTGAGGAGATCAGACAGTAATGGATATGATATGATGTGAGAAGATCAGACAGTAATGGATATGATGTGATGTGAGGAGATCAGACAATAATGGATATATGATGTGAGAAGATCAGACAGTAATGGATATGATGTGATGTGTGGAGATCAGACAGTAATGGATATGATGTGATGTGAGAAGATCAGACAGTAATGGATATGATGTGATGTGAGGAGATCAGACAGTAATGGATATGATGTGATGTGAGGAGATTAGACAGTAATGGATATGATGTGATGTGAGAAGATCAGACAGTAATGGATATGATGTGATGTGAGGGAATCAGACAGTAATGGATATGATGTGATGTGAGAAGATCAGACAGTAATGGATATTATGTGATGTGAGGGGATCAGACAGTAATGGATATGATACGATGTGAGGAGATCAGACGGAAATGGATATGATGTGATGTGAGGAGATCTGACAGTAATGGATATGATATGATGTGAGAAGATCAGACAGTATTGGATATGATGTGATGTGAGGAGATCAGACAGTAATGGATATATGATGTGAGAAGATCAGACAGTAATGGATATGATGTGATGTGAGGAGATCTGACAGTAATGGATATGATATGATGTGAGAAGATCAGACAGTAATGGATATGATATGATGTGAGAAGATCAGACGGTAATGGATATGATGTGATGTGAGGAGATCAGACAGTAATGGATATGATATGATGTGAGGAGATCAGTCAGACAGTAATGGATATGATGTGATATGAGAAGATCGGACAGTAACGGATATGATGTGATGTGAGGAGATCAGTCAGACAGTAATGGATATGATGTGATGTGAGGAGATCAGACAGTAATGGATATGCTGTGATGTGAGGAGATCAGTCAGACAGTAATGGATATGATCTGATGTGAGGAGATCAGACGGTAATGGAGATGATGTGATGTGAGGAGATCAGACAGTCATGGATATGATATGATGTGAGTAGATCAGACAGTAATGGATATGATATGATGTGAGGAGATCAGACAGTAATGGATATGATATGATGTGAGAAGATCAGACAGTAATGGATATGATGTGAGGAGATCAGACAGTAATGGATATATGATGTGAGAAGATCAGACAGTAATGGATATGATGTGATGTGAGGAGATCAGACAGTAATGGATATGATGTGATGTGAGAAGATCAGACAGTAATGGATATGATGTGATGTGAGGAGATCAGACAGTAATGGATATGATGTGATGTGAGGAGATCAGACAGTAATGGATATGATATGATGTGAG
>NW_027276807.1:0-34894 GCF_030028105.1 Mobula birostris | reverse complement strand
ATTTCCCTCCGTCAGAGGAGTGTCCATATTCCCCGTGTCCCTCCGACAGAGGGGAGTGCCCTCTTTCCCTGTGTCCCTCCGTCAGAGGAGTGTCGACATTCCCTGTGTCCCTCGTCAGCAGAGGGTCCACATTCCCTGTGTCTCTCCGTCAGAGGAGTGTCCACATTCGCCGTGTCCCTCCGTCGGAGGGGAGTGTCGACAATCCCTGTGTCCCTCCGTCAGAGGAGTGTCCACATTTCCCGTGTCCCTCCATCAGAGGAGTGTCCACATTCCCTGTGTCCCACCGTCAGAGTGGAGTGCCGACATTCCCCGTGTCCCTCCATCAGAGGGGAGTGTCCATATTCCCTGTGTCTCTCCGTCAGAGGTGTGTCCACATTCCCTCTGTCCCTCTGTCAGAGTAGAGTCCATATTACCCGTGTCCCTCCGTCAGAGGGGAGTGTCCACTTTCCCTGTGTCCCTCCGTCAGAGGATTGTCCACATTCCCTGTGTCCCTCCATCAGAGGGGAGTGTCCACGTTCCCTGTGTCCCTCCGTCAGAGGGGCGTGTCGACATTCCTTGTGTCCCTCCGTCAGAGGGAAGTATCGACATTCATTGTGTCCCTCCGTCAGAGGAGTGTCCACATTCCCTGTGTCCCTCCGACAGAGGAGTGTCCACATTCCACGTGTCCCTCCGTCAGAGGTGTGTCCACATTCCCTGTGTCCCTCCGTCAGAGGGGAGTGTCCATGTTCCCTGTGTCCCTCCGTCAGAGGGGAGTGTCCACATTCCCTGTGTCCCTCCATCAGAGAGGAGTGTCCACATTCCCTCTGTCCCTCCGTCAGAGGAGTGTGCACATTCCCTGTGTCCCTCCATCAGAGGGGGGTGTCCACATTCCCTGTGTCCCGCCGTCATTGGGGAGTGTCGACATTCCCTCTATCCCTCCGTCAGAGGAGTGTCCACATTCCCCATGTCCCTCCGTCAGAGGGGAGTGTCGATATTCCCTGTGTCCCTCCGTAAGAGGGGAGTGTCCACATTCCCTGTGCCCTTCCGTCAGAGGAGTGATAACATTCGCTCTGTCCCTCCGTCTGAGGGGAGTGTCGACATTCCCTGTGTCCCTCCGTCAGAGGAGTTTCCACATTCCCTGTGTCCGTCCGTCAGATTGGAGTGTCCACATTCCCTGTGTCCCTCCATCAGAGGGGAGTGTCCACATTCCCTCTTTCCCTCCGTCAGAGGAGTTTCCACATTCCCTGTGTCCGTCCGTCAGATTGGAGTGTCCACATTCCCTGTGTCACTCCATCAGAGGGGAGTGTCCACATTCCGTGTCCCGCCGTCATTGGGGAGTGTCGACATTCCTTGTCTCCCTCCGTCAGAGGAGAGTCGACATTCCCTGTGTCCCTCCGTCAGAGGAGTGTTGACATTCCCCGTGTCCCTCGTCAGCAGAGGGTCCACATTCCCTGTGTCCCTCCGTCACAGGAGTGTCCACATTCCCTGTGTCCCTCCGTCAGAGGAGTGTCGACATTCCCTGTGTCCCTCCGTCAGAGGGGAGTGTCCACATTCCCTGTGTCCCTCCCTCAGAGGGGAGTGTCCACATTCCCTGTGTCTCTCCGTCAGAGGAGTTGCAATATTCCCCGTGTCCCATCCATCATAGGGGAGTGTCCACATTCCCTGTGTCCCTCCATCAGAGGAGTGTCCACATTCCCCGTGTCCCCCCGTCCCAGGAGTGTCGACATTCCCTATATCCCTCGTCAGCAGAGGGTCCACATTCCCTGTGTGACTCCGTCAGAGGAATGTCGACATTCCCTGTTTCCCTCCTTCAGAGGAGTGTCCACATTCCCCATTTCCCTCCGTCAGAGGAGTGTCCATATTCCCTGTGTCCCTCGGTCATAGGAGTGCACACATTCCCCGTGTCCCTCCGTCAGAGGGGAGTGTCCTCTTTCCCTGTGTCCCTCCGTCAGAGGAGTGTCGACATTCCCTGTGTCCCTCGTCAGCAGAGGGTCCACATTCCCTGTGTCCCTCCGTCAGAGGAGTGTCCACATTCCCCGTGTCCCTCCGTCAGAGGGGAGTGTCGACAATCCCTGTGTCCCTTGGTCAGAGGAGTGTCCACATTCCCCGTGTCCCTCCATCAGAGGAGTGTCCACATTCCCTGTGTCCCTCTGTCAGAATGGAGTGCCGACATTCCCCGTGTCCTCCATCAGAGGGGAGTGTCCACATTCCCTGTGTCTCTCCGTCAGAGGTGTGTCCACATTCCCTGTGTCCCTCCGTCAGAAGGGAGTGTCCACATTCCCCGTGTGCCTCCGTCAGAGGGGAGTGTCCACATTCCCTGTGTTCCTCCGTCAGAGGGGAGTGTCCACGTTCCCTGTGTCCCTCCGTCAGAGGGGAGTGTCCACATTCACTGTGTCCCTCCGTCGGAGGAGTTGCAATATTCCCCGTGTCCCTTCCATCAGAAGGGAGTGTCCACATTCCCTGTGTCCCTCCGTCAGAGTAGAGTCCACACTCCCCGTATCCCTCCGTCAGAGGTGAGTGTCGATATTCTCTGTGTCCCTCCGTAAGTGGGGAGTGTCCACATTCCCTGTGCCCTAAGTCAGAGGAGTGATAACATTCGCTCTGTCCCTCCGTCAGAGGGGAGTGTCGATATTCCCTGTGTACCTCGTCAGCAGAGGGTCCACATTCCCTGTGTCCCTCCGTCAGAGGAGTGTCCACATTCCCTGTGTCCCTCCGTCAGAGGGGAGTGTCCACATTCCCTGTGTCCCACCGTCATTGGGGAGTGTCGACATTCCTTGTCTCCCTCTGTCAGAGGAGAGTCGACATTCCCTGTGTCCCTCCGTCAGAGGAGTGTCCACATTCCCTGTGTCTCACCGTCAGAGGAGTGGCAATATTCCCCGTGTCCCATCCATCAGAGGGGAGTGTCCACATTCCTGTGTCCCTCCATCAGAGGAGTGTCCACATTCCCGGTGTCCCCCCGTCAGAGGAGTGTCGACGTTCCCTATGTCCCTCGTCAACAGAGGGTACACATTCCCTGTGTCACTCCGTCAGAGGAATGTCGACATTCCCTGTGTCCCTCCGTCAGAGGAGTGTCCACATTCCCCATTTCCCTCCGTCAGAGGAGTGTCCATATTCCCGGTGTCCCTCCGTCATAGGAGTGCACACATTCCCCGTGTCCCTCCGTCAGAGTAGAGTCCATATTACCCGTGTCTCTCCATCAGAGGGGAGTGTCCACTTTCCCTGTGTCCCTCAGTCAGAGGAGTGTCCACATTTCCCGTGTCCCTCCATCAGAGGAGTGTCGACATTCCCTGTGTCCCTCCGTCAGAGGAGTTTCCACATTCCCTGTGTCCCTCCGTCAGATAGGAGTGTCCACATTCCCTGTGTCCCTCCATCAGAGAGGAGTGTCCACATTCCCTCTGTCCCTCTGTCAGAGGAGTGTGCACATTCCCTGTGTCCCTCCATCAGAGGTGGGTTTCCACATTCCCTGTGTCCCGCCGTCATTGGGGAGTGTCGACATTCCTTGTCTCCCTCCGTCAGAGGAGTGTCCACATTCCCTGTGTCTCTCCGTCAGAGGAGTTGCAATATTCCTCGTGTCCCATCCATCAGAGGGGAGTGTCCACATTCCCTGTGTCCCTCCATCAGAGGAGTTTCCACATTCCCCGTGTCCCCCCGTCAGAGGAGTGTCGACATTCCCTATGTCCCTCGTCAACAGAGGGTCCACATTCCCTGTGTCACTCCGTCAGAGGAATGTCGACATTCCCTGTGTCCCTCCGTCAGAGGAGTGTCCACATTCCCCATTTCCCTCCGTCAGAGGAGTGTCCATATTCCCGTGTCCCTCCGACAGAGGGGAGTGCCCTCTTTCCCTGTGTCCCTCCGTCAGAGGAGTGTCGACATTCCCTGTGTCCCTCGTCAGCAGAGGGTCCACATTCCCTGTGTCTCTCCGTCAGAGGAGTGTCCACATTCGCCGTGTCCCTCCGTCGGAGGGGAGTGTCGACAATCCCTGTGTCCCTCCGTCAGAGGAGTGTCCACATTTCCCGTGTCCCTCCATCAGAGGAGTGTCCACATTCCCTGTGTCCCACCGTCAGAGTGGAGTGCCGACATTCCCCGTGTCCCTCCATCAGAGGGGAGTGTCCATATTCCCTGTGTCTCTCCGTCAGAGGTGTGTCCACATTCCCTCTGTCCCTCTGTCAGAGTAGAGTCCATATTACCCGTGTCCCTCCGTCAGAGGGGAGTGTCCACTTTCCCTGTGTCCCTCCGTCAGAGGATTGTCACATTCCCTGTGTCCCTCCATCAGAGGGGAGTGTCCACGTTCCCTGTGTCCCTCCGTCAGAGGGGCGTGTCGACATTCCTTGTGTCCCTCCGTCAGAGGGAAGTATCGACATTCATTGTGTCCCTCCGTCAGAGGAGTGTCCACATTCCCTGTGTCCCTCCGACAGAGGAGTGTCCACATTCCACGTGTCCCCTCCGTCAGAGGTGTGTCCACATTCCCTGTGTCCCTCCGTCAGAGGGGAGTGTCCATGTTCCCTGTGTCCCTCCGTCAGAGGGGAGTGTCCACATTCCCTGTGTCCCTCCGTCAGAGGAGTTGCAATATTCCCCGTGTCCCTTCCATCAGAGGGGAGTGTCCACATTCCCTGTGTCCCTCCGTCAGAGTGGAGTCCACACTCCCCGTGTCCCTCCGTCAGAGGGGAGTGTCGACATTCCCTTTGTCCCTCCGTCAGATAGGAGTGTCCACATTCCCTGTGTCCCTCCTTCAGAGGGGAGTGTCCACATTCCCTCTGTCCCTCTGTCAGAGGAGTGTGCACATTCCCTGTGTCCCTCCATCAGAGGGGAGTGTCCACATTACCTTTGTCCCGCCGTCATTGGGGAGTGTCGACATTCCTTGTCTCCCTCCGTCAGAGGAGAGTCGACATTCCCTGTGTCCCTCCGTTAGAGGAGTGTCCACATTCCCTGTGTCTCTCCGTCAGAGGAGTTGCAATATTTCCCGTGTCCCATCCATCAGAGGGGAGTGTCCACATTCCCTGTGTCCCTCCATCAGAGGTGTGTCCACTTTCCCCGTGTCCCCCCGTCAGAGGAGTGTCGACATTCCCTATGTCCCTCGTCAGCAGAGGGTCCACATTCCCTTTGTCACTCTGTCAGAGGAATGTCGACATTCCCTGTGTCCCTCCGTCAGAGGAGTGTCCACATTCCCCATTTCCCTCCGTCAGAGGAGTGTCCATATTCAATGTGTCCCTCCGTCATAGGAGTGCACACATTCCCCGTGTCCCTCCGTCAGAGGGGAGGGTCCTCTTTCCCTGTGTCCCTCCGTCAGAGGAGTGTCGACATTCCCTGTGTCCCTCGTCAGCAGAGGGTCCACACTCCCTGTGTCCCTCCGTCAGAGGAGTGTCCACATTCCCCGTGTCCTTCTGTCAGAGGGAGTGTCGACATTCCCTGTTTCCCTCCGTCAGAGGAGTGTCCACATTCGCCGTGTCCCTCCGTCAGAGGGGAGTGTCGACAATCCCTGTGTCCCACCGTCAGAGTGGAGTGCCGACATTCCCCTTGTCCCTCCATCAGAGGGGAGTGTCCACATTCCCTGTGTCTCTCCGTCAGAGGTGTATCCACATTCCCCCTGTCCCTCCGTCAGAGTAGAGTCCATATTACCCGTGTCCCTCCGTCAGAGGGGAGTGTCCACTTTCCCTGTGTTCCTCCATCAGAGGAGTATCCATATTCCCTGTGTCCCTCCGTCAGAGGGGAGTGTCGACATTCCCTGTGTCCCTCCGTCAGAGGAGTTTCCACATTCCCTGTGTCCCTCCGTCAGGTAGGAGTGTCCACATTCCCTGTGTCCCTCCATCAGAGAGGAGTGTCCACATTCCCTCTGTCCCTCCGTCAGAGGAGTGTGCACATTCCCTGTGTCCCTCCATCAGAGGGGGGTGTCCACATTCCCTGTGTCCCGCCGTCATTGGGGAGTGTCGACATTCCATCTATCCCTCCGTCAGAGGAGTGTCCACATTCCCCATGTCCCTCCGTCAGAGGGGAGTGTCGATATTCCCTGTGTCCCTCCGTAAGAGGGGAGTGTCCACATTCCCTGTGCCCTTCCGTCAGAGGAGTGATAACATTCGCTCTGTCCCTCCGTCTGAGGGGAGTGTCGACATTCCCTGTGTCCCTCCGTCAGAGGAGTTTCCACATTCCCTGTGTCCGTCCGTCAGATTGGAGTGTCCACATTCCCTGTGTCCCTCCATCAGAGGGGAGTGTCCACATTCCCTCTTTCCCTCCGTCAGAGGAGTTTCCACATTCCCTGTGTCCGTCCGTCAGATTGGAGTGTCCACATTCCCTGTGTCACTCCATCAGAGGGGAGTGTCCACATTCCGTGTCCCGCCGTCATTGGGGAGTGTCGACATTCCTTGTCTCCCTCCGTCAGAGGAGAGTCGACATTCCCTGTGTCCCTCCGTCAGAGGAGTGTTGACATTCCCCGTGTCCCTCGTCAGCAGAGGGTCCACATTCCCTGTGTCCCTCCGTCACAGGAGTGTCCACATTCCCTGTGTCCCTCCGTCAGAGGAGTGTCGACATTCCCTGTGTCCCTCCGTCAGAGGGGAGTGTCCACATTCCCTGTGTCCCTCCCTCAGAGGGGAGTGTCCACATTCCCTGTGTCTCTCCGTCAGAGGAGTTGCAATATTCCCCGTGTCCCATCCATCATAGGGGAGTGTCCACATTCCTTGTGTCCCTCCATCAGAGGAGTGTCCACATTCCCCGTGTCCCCCCGTCCCAGGAGTGTCGACATTCCCTATATCCCTCGTCAGCAGAGGGTCCACATTCCCTGTGTGACTCCGTCAGAGGAATGTCGACATTCCCTGTTTCCCTCCTTCAGAGGAGTGTCCACATTCCCCATTTCCCTCCGTCAGAGGAGTGTCCATATTCCCTGTGTCCCTCGGTCATAGGAGTGCACACATTCCCCGTGTCCCTCCGTCAGAGGGGAGTGTCCTCTTTCCCTGTGTCCCTCCGTCAGAGGAGTGTCGACATTCCCTGTGTCCCTCGTCAGCAGAGGGTCCACATTCCCTGTGTCCCTCCGTCAGAGGAGTGTCCACATTCCCCGTGTCCCTCCGTCAGAGGGGAGTGTCGACAATCCCTGTGTCCCTTGGTCAGAGGAGTGTCCACATTCCCCGTGTCCCTCCATCAGAGGAGTGTCCACATTCCCTGTGTCCCTCTGTCAGAATGGAGTGCCGACATTCCCCGTGTCCCTCCATCAGAGGGGAGTGTCCACATTCCCTGTGTCTCTCCGTCAGAGGTGTGTCCACATTCCCTGTGTCCCTCCGTCAGAAGGGAGTGTCCACATTCCCCGTGTGCCTCCGTCAGAGGGGAGTGTCCACATTCCCTGTGTTCCTCCGTCAGAGGGGAGTGTCCACGTTCCCTGTGTCCCTCCGTCAGAGGGGAGTGTCCACATTCACTGTGTCCCTCCGTCGGAGGAGTTGCAATATTCCCCGTGTCCCTTCCATCAGAAGGGAGTGTCCACATTCCCTGTGTCCCTCCGTCAGAGTAGAGTCCACACTCCCCGTATCCCTCCGTCAGAGGTGAGTGTCGATATTCTCTGTGTCCCTCCGTAAGTGGGGAGTGTCCACATTCCCTGTGCCCTTAAGTCAGAGGAGTGATAACATTCGCTCTGTCCCTCCGTCAGAGGGGAGTGTCGATATTCCCTGTGTACCTCGTCAGCAGAGGGTCCACATTCCCTGTGTCCCTCCGTCAGAGGAGTGTCCACATTCCCTGTTTCCCTCCGTCAGAGGGGAGTGTCCACATTCCCTGTGTCCCACCGTCATTGGGGAGTGTCGACATTCCTTGTCTCCCTCTGTCAGAGGAGAGTCGACATTCCCTGTGTCCCTCCGTCAGAGGAGTGTCCACATTCCCTGTGTCTCACCGTCAGAGGAGTGGCAATATTCCCCGTGTCCCATCCATCAGAGGGGAGTGTCCACATTCCCTGTGTCCCTCCATCAGAGGAGTGTCCACATTCCCGGTGTCCCCCCGTCAGAGGAGTGTCGACGTTCCCTATGTCCCTCGTCAACAGAGGGTACACATTCCCTGTGTCACTCCGTCAGAGGAATGTCGACATTCCCTGTGTCCCTCCGTCAGAGGAGTGTCCACATTCCCCATTTCCCTCCGTCAGAGGAGTGTCCATATTCCCGGTGTCCCTCCGTCATAGGAGTGCACACATTCCCCGTGTCCCTCCGTCAGAGTAGAGTCCATATTACCCGTGTCTCTCCATCAGAGGGGAGTGTCCACTTTCCCTGTGTCCCTCAGTCAGAGGAGTGTCCACATTTCCCGTGTCCCTCCATCAGAGGAGTGTCGACATTCCCTGTGTCCCTCCGTCAGAGGAGTTTCCACATTCCCTGTGTCCCTCCGTCAGATAGGAGTGTCCACATTCCCTGTGTCCCTCCATCAGAGAGGAGTGTCCACATTCCCTCTGTCCCTCTGTCAGAGGAGTGTGCACATTCCCTGTGTCCCTCCATCAGAGGTGGGTTTCCACATTCCCTGTGTCCCGCCGTCATTGGGGAGTGTCGACATTCCTTGTCTCCCTCCGTCAGAGGAGTGTCCACATTCCCTGTGTCTCTCCGTCAGAGGAGTTGCAATATTCCTCGTGTCCCATCCATCAGAGGGGAGTGTCCACATTCCCTGTGTCCCTCCATCAGAGGAGTTTCCACATTCCCCGTGTCCCCCCGTCAGAGGAGTGTCGACATTCCCTATGTCCCTCGTCAACAGAGGGTCCACATTCCCTGTGTCACTCCGTCAGAGGAATGTCGACATTCCCTGTGTCCCTCCGTCAGAGGAGTGTCCACATTCCCCATTTCCCTCCGTCAGAGGAGTGTCCATATTCCCCGTGTCCCTCCGACAGAGGGGAGTGCCCTCTTTCCCTGTGTCCCTCCGTCAGAGGAGTGTCGACATTCCCTGTGTCCCTCGTCAGCAGAGGGTCCACATTCCCTGTGTCTCTCCGTCAGAGGAGTGTCCACATTCGCCGTGTCCCTCCGTCGGAGGGGAGTGTCGACAATCCCTGTGTCCCTCCGTCAGAGGAGTGTCCACATTTCCCGTGTCCCTCCATCAGAGGAGTGTCCACATTCCCTGTGTCCCACCGTCAGAGTGGAGTGCCGACATTCCCCGTGTCCCTCCATCAGAGGGGAGTGTCCATATTCCCTGTGTCTCTCCGTCAGAGGTGTGTCCACATTCCCTCTGTCCCTCTGTCAGAGTAGAGTCCATATTACCCGTGTCCCTCCGTCAGAGGGGAGTGTCCACTTTCCCTGTGTCCCTCCGTCAGAGGATTGTCCACATTCCCTGTGTCCCTCCATCAGAGGGGAGTGTCCACGTTCCCTGTGTCCCTCCGTCAGAGGGGCGTGTCGACATTCCTTGTGTCCCTCCGTCAGAGGAGTGCCCACATTCCCCATGTCCATCCGTCAGAGGGGAGTGTCGATATTCCCTGTGTCCCTCCGTCAGAGGGGAGTGTCCACATTCCCTGTGCCCTTCCGTCAGAGGAGTGATAACACTCGATCTGTTCCCCCGTCAGTAGGGAGTGTCCACATTCCCTCTGTCCCTCCGTCAGAGGGGAGTGTCGACATTCCCTGTGTCCCTACGTCAGAGGAGTTTCCACATTCCCTGTGTCCCTCCGTCAGATAGGAGTGTCCACATTCCCTGTGTCCCTCCATCAGAGGGGAGTGTCCACATTCCCTGTGTCCCGCCGTCATAGGGGAGTGTCGACATTCCTTGTCTCCCTCCGTCAGAGGAGAGTCGACATTCCCTGTGTCCCTCCGTCAGAGGAGTGTCCACATTCGCTGTCTCCCTCCGTCGGAGGGAAGTATCGACCTTCCCTGTGTCCCTCCGTCGGAGGGAAGTATCGACATTCATTGTGTCCCTCCGTCAGAGGAGTGTCCACATTCCCTGTGTCCCTCCGACAGAGGAGTGTCCACATTCCACGTGTCCCTCCGTCAGAGGTGTGTCCACATTCCCTGTGTCCCTCCGTCAGAGGGGAGTGTCCATGTTCCCTGTGTCCCTCCGTCAGAGGGAGTGTCCACATTCCCTGTGTCCCTCCGTCAGAGGAGTTGCAATATTCCCCGTGTCCCTTCCATCAGAGGGGAGTGTCCACATTCCCTGTGTCCCTCCGTCAGAGTGGAGTCCACACTCCCCGTGTCCCTCCGTCAGAGGGGAGTGTCGACATTCCCTTTGTCCCTCCGTCAGATAGGAGTGTCCACATTCCCTGTGTCCCTCCTTCAGAGGGGAGTGTCCACATTCCCTCTGTCCCTCTGTCAGAGGAGTGTGCACATTCCCTGTGTCCCTCCATCAGAGGGGAGTGTCCACATTACCTTTGTCCCGCCGTCATTGGGGAGTGTCGACATTCCTTGTCTCCCTCCGTCAGAGGAGAGTCGACATTCCCTGTGTCCCTCCGTTAGAGGAGTGCACACATTCCCCGTGTCCCTCCGTCAGAGGGGAGGGTCCTCTTTCCCTGTGTCCCTCCGTCAGAGGAGTGTCGACATTCCCTGTGTCCCTCGTCAGCAGAGGGTCCACACTCCCTGTGTCCCTCCGTCAGAGGAGTGTCCACATTCCCCGTGTCCTTCTGTCAGAGGGGAGTGTTGACATTCCCTGTTTCCCTCCGTCAGAGGAGTGTCCACATTCGCCGTGTCCCTCCGTCAGAGGGGAGTGTCGACAATCCCTGTGTCCCACCGTCAGAGTGGAGTGCCGACATTCCCCTTGTCCCTCCATCAGAGGGGAGTGTCCACATTCCCTGTGTCTCTCCGTCAGAGGTGTATCCACATTCTCCCTGTCCCTCCGTCAGAGTAGAGTCCATATTACCCGTGTCCCTCCGTCAGAGGGGAGTGTCCACTTTCCCTGTGTTCCTCCATCAGAGGAGTATCCATATTCCCTGTGTCCCTCCGTCAGAGGGGAGTGTCGACATTCCCTGTGTCCCTCCGTCAGAGGAGTTTCCACATTCCCTGTGTCCCTCCGTCAGGTAGGAGTGTCCACATTCCCTGTGTCCCTCCATCAGAGAGGAGTGTCCACATTCCCTCTGTCCCTCTGTCAGAGGAGTGTGCACATTCCCTGTGTCCCTCCATCAGAGGGGGGTGTCCACATTCCCTGTGTCCCGCCGTCATTGGGGAGTGTCGACATTCCTTGTCTCCCTCCGTCAGAGGAGAGTCGACATTCCCTGAATCCCTCCATCAGAGGAGTGTCCATATTCCCAGTGTCCCTCCGGCGGAGGGAAGTATCGACATTCCCTCTGTCCCTGCATCACAGAAGTGTCCCCATTCCCCGTGTCCCTCAACATCGGAGGGTCCACATTCTTTTTTTCCCACCGTCAGAGGAGTGCCCACATTCCCCGTGATCCTCCGTCAGAGGATTGTCCACATTCCCTGTGTCCCTCCGTCAGAAGGGAGGGTCCACATTCCCCGTGTGCCTCCGTCAGAGGGGAGCGTCCACATTCCCTGTGTCCCTCCGTCAGAGGGGAGTGTCCACATTCCCTGTGTCCCACCGTCAGAGGGGAGTGTCCACATTCCCTGTGTCCCTCCGTCAGAGGAGTTGCAATATTCCCCGTGTCCCTTCCATCAGAGGGGACTGTCCACATTCCCTGTGTCCCTCCGTAAGAGTAGAGTCCACACTCACCGTGTCCCTCCGTCAGAGGGGCGTGTCGACATTCCTTGTGTCCCTCCGTCAGAGGAGTGTCCACGTTCCCCATGTCCCTCCGTCAGAGGGGAGTGTCGATATTCCCTGTGTCCCTCCGTCAGAGGGGAGTGTCCACATTCCCTGTGCCCTTCTGTCAGAGGAGTGATAACATTCGCTCTGTCCCTCCGTCAGAGGGGAGTGTCCACATTCCCTCTGTCCCTCTGTCAGAGGAGTGTGCACATTCCCTCTGTCCCTCCATCAGAGGGGAGTCTCCACATTCCCTGTGTCCCGCCGTCATAGGGGAGCGTCGACATTCCTTGTCTCCCTCCGTCAGAGGAGAGTCGACATTCCCTGTGTCCCTCCGTCAGAGGAGTGTCTACATTCGCTGTCTCCCTCCGTCGCAGGGAAGTATCGACCTTCCCTGTGTCCCTCCGTCGGAGGGAAGTATCGACATTCATTGTGTCCCTCCGTCAGAGGAGTGTCCACATTCCCTCTGTCCCTCCGTCAGAGTAGAGTCCATTTTACCCGTGTCCCTCCATCAGAGGGGAGTGTCCACTTTCCCTGTGTCCCTCCATCAGAGGAGTATCCATATTCCCTGTGTCCCTCCGTCAGAGAGGAGTGTCGACATTCCCTGTGTCCCTCCGTCAGAGGAGTTTCCACATTCCCTGAGTCCCTCCGTCAGATAGGAGTGTCCACATTCCCTGTGTCCCTCCATCAGAGAGGAGTGTCCACATTCCCTCTGTCCCTCTGTCAGAGGACTGTGCACATTCCCTGTGTCCCTCCATCAGAGGGGGGTGTCCACATTCCCTGTCTCCCGCCGTCATTGGGGAGTGTCGACATTCCTTGTCTCCCTCCGTCAGAGGAGAGTCGACATTCCCTGTGTCCCTCTGTCAGAGGGGAGAGTCCACATTCCCTGTGTCCCTCCGTCAGAGGGGAGTGTCCACATTCCCCGTGGCCCTCCGTCAGAGGTGTGTCGACATTCCCTGAGTCCCTCCATCAGAGGAGTATCCATATTCCCAGTGTCCCTCCGTCAGAGGGGAGTGTCCACTTTCCCTGTGTCCCTCCATCAGAGGAGTATCCATATTCCCTGTGTCCCTTCGTCAGAGGGGAGTGTCGACATTCCCTGTGTCCCTCCGTCAGAGGAGTTTCCACATTCCCTGTGTCCCTCCGTCAGATAGGAGTGTCCACATTCCCTGTGTCCCTCCATCAGAGAGGAGTGTCCACATTCCCCGTGTCCCTCCGTCAGAGGAGTGTCGACATTCCCTGAATCCCTCCATCAGAGGGGTATCCATATTCCCAGTGTCCCTCCGTCGGAGGGAAGTATCGACATTCCCTCTGCCCCTCCATCACAGAAGTGTCCCCATTCCCCGTGTCCCTCAACATCGGAGGGTCCACATTCTCTTTTTCCCACCGTCAGAGGAGTGCCCACATTCCCTGTGTCCCTCCGTCAAGGGGAGTGTCTACATTCCCCGTGATCCTCCGTCAGAGGAGTGTCCACATTCCCTGTGTCCCTCCGTCAGAAGGGAGGGTCCACATTCCCCGTGTGCCTCCGTCAGAGGGGAGCGTCCACATTCCCTGTGTCCCTCCGTCAGAGGGGAGTGTCCACATTCCCTGTGTCCCTCCGTCAGTGGGGAGTGTCCACCTTCCCTGTGTCCCTCCGTCAGAGGACTTGCAATATTCCCCGTGTCCCTTCCATCAGAGGGGACTGTCCACATTCCCTGTGTCCCTCCGTAAGAGTAGAGTCCACACTCACCGTGTCCCTCCGTCAGAGGGGCGTGTCGACATTCCTTGTGTCCCTCCGTCAGAGGAGTGTCCACATTCCCCATATCCCTCCGTCAGAGGGGAGTGTCGATATTCCCTGTGTCCCTCCGTCAGAGGGGAGTGTCCACATTCCCTGTGCCCTTCCGTCAGAGGAGTGATAATACTCGCTCTGTTCCCCCGTCAGAAGGGAGTGTCCACATTCCCTCTGTCCCTCTGTCAGAGGAGTGTGCACATTCCCTCTGTCCCTCCATCAGAGGGGAGTCTCCACATTCCCTGTGTCCCGCCGTCATAGGGGAGTGTCGACATTCCTTGTCTCCCTCCGTCAGAGGAGAGTCGACATTCCTGTGTCCCTCCGTCAGAGGAATGTCCACATTCGCTGTCTCCCTCCGTCGCAGGGAAGTATCGACCTTCCCTGTGTCCCTCCGTCGGAGGGAAGTATCGACATTCATTGTGTCCCTCCGTCAGAGGAGTGTCCACATTCCCTGTGTCCCTCCGACAGAGGAGTGTCCACATTCCACGTGTCCCTCCATCAGAGGTGTGTCCACATTCCCTGTGTCCCTCCGTCAGAGGAGTTGCAATATTCCCTGTGTCCCTTCCATCAGAGGGGAGTGTCCACATTCCCTGTGTCCCTCCGTCAGAGTAGAGTGCACACTCCCCGTGTCCCTCCGTCAGAGGGGAGTGTCGACATTCCCTGTGTCTCTCCGTCAGAGGAGTGTCCACATTCCCCATGTCCCTCCGTCAGAGGGGAGTGTCCACATTCCCTGTGCCCTTCCGTCAGAGGAGTGATAACATTCGCTCTGTCCCTCCGTCAGAGGGGAGTGTCCACATTCCCTGAGTCCCTCCATCAGAGGTGTGTCCATATTCCCTGTGTCCCTCCGTCAGAGGGGAGTGTCGACATTCCCTGTGTCCCTCCGTCAGAGGAGTTTCCACATTCCCTGTGTCCCTCCGTCAGATAGGAGTGTCCACATTCCCTGTGTCCCTCGATCAAAGGGGAGTGTCCACATTCCCTCTGTCCCTCTGTCAGAGGAGTGTGCACATTCCCTGTGTCCCTCCATCAGAGGGGAGTGTCCACATTCCCTGTGTCCCGCCGTCAAAGGGGAGTGTCCACATTCCCTCTGTCCCTCCATCAGAGAAGTGTCCCCATTCCCTGTGGCCGTCCATCAGAGGAGTGTCGACATTCCCTGTGTCCCTCCATCAGAGGAGTATCCATATTCCCAGTGTCCCTCCGTCGGAGGGAAGTATCGACATTCCCTCTGTCCCTCCATCAGAGAAGTGTCCCCATTCCCCGTGTCCCTCAACATCGGAGGGTCCACATTCTCTTTTTCCCACAATCAGAGGAGTGCCCACATTCCCTGTGTCCCTCCGTCAAGGGGAGTGTCCACATTCCCCGTTATCCTCCGTCAGAGGAGTGTCCACTTTCCCTGTGTCCCTCCGTCAGAAGGGAGGGTCCACATTCCCCGTGTGCCTCCGTCAGAGGGGAGTGTCCACATTCCCTGTGTCCCTCCGTCAGAGGTGAGTGTCCACATTCCCTGTGTCCCTCCGTCAGAGGAGTTGCAATATTCCCCGTGTCCCTTCCATCAGAGGGGAGTGTCCACATTCCCTGTGTCCCTCCGTCAGAGGAGTTTCCACATTCCCTGTGTCCCTCCGTCAGATAGGAGTGTCCACATTCCCTGTGTCCCTCCATCAGAGGGGAGTGTCCACATTCCCTGTGTCCCGCCGTCATAGGGGAGTGTCGACATTCCTTGTCTCCCTCCGTCAGAGGAGAGTCGACATTCCCTGTGTCCCTCCGTCAGAGGAGTGTCGACATTCGCTGTCTCCCTCCGTCGGAGGGAAGTATCGACCTTCCCTGTGTCCCTCCGTCGGAGGGAAGTATCGACATTCATTGTGTCCCTCCGTCAGAGGAGTGTCCACATTCCCTGTGTCCCTCCGACAGAGGAGTGTCCACATTCCACGTGTCCCTCCGTCAGAGGTGTGTCCACATTCCCTGTGTCCCTCCGTCAGAGGGGAGTGTCCATGTTCCCTGTGTCCCTCCGTCAGAGGGGAGTGTCCACATTCCCTGTGTCCCTCCGTCAGAGGAGTTGCAATATTCCCCGTGTCCCTTCCATCAGAGGGGAGTGTCCACATTCCCTGTGTCCCTCCGTCAGAGTGGAGTCCACACTCCCCGTGTCCCTCCGTCAGAGGGGAGTGTCGACATTCCCTTTGTCCCTCCGTCAGATAGGAGTGTCCACATTCCCTGTGTCCCTCCTTCAGAGGGGAGTGTCCACATTCCCTCTGTCCCTCTGTCAGAGGAGTGTGCACATTCCCTGTGTCCCTCCATCAGAGGGGAGTGTCCACATTACCTTTGTCCCGCCGTCATTGGGGAGTGTCGACATTCCTTGTCTCCCTCCGTCAGAGGAGAGTCGACATTCCCTGTGTCCCTCCGTTAGAGGAGTGCACACATTCCCCGTGTCCCTCCGTCAGAGGGGAGGGTCCTCTTTCCCTGTGTCCCTCCGTCAGAGGAGTGTCGACATTCCCTGTGTCCCTCGTCAGCAGAGGGTCCACACTCCCTGTGTCCCTCCGTCAGAGGAGTGTCCACATTCCCCGTGTCCTTCTGTCAGAGGGGAGTGTTGACATTCCCTGTTTCCCTCCGTCAGAGGAGTGTCCACATTCGCCGTGTCCCTCCGTCAGAGGGGAGTGTCGACAATCCCTGTGTCCCACCGTCAGAGTGGAGTGCCGACATTCCCCTTGTCCCTCCATCAGAGGGGAGTGTCCACATTCCCTGTGTCTCTCCGTCAGAGGTGTATCCACATTCTCCCTGTCCCTCCGTCAGAGTAGAGTCCATATTACCCGTGTCCCTCCGTCAGAGGGGAGTGTCCACTTTCCCTGTGTTCCTCCATCAGAGGAGTATCCATATTCCCTGTGTCCCTCCGTCAGAGGGGAGTGTCGACATTCCCTGTGTCCCTCCGTCAGAGGAGTTTCCACATTCCCTGTGTCCCTCCGTCAGGTAGGAGTGTCCACATTCCCTGTGTCCCTCCATCAGAGAGGAGTGTCCACATTCCCTCTGTCCCTCTGTCAGAGGAGTGTGCACATTCCCTGTGTCCCTCCATCAGAGGGGGGTGTCCACATTCCCTGTGTCCCGCCGTCATTGGGGAGTGTCGACATTCCTTGTCTCCCTCCGTCAGAGGAGAGTCGACATTCCCTGAATCCCTCCATCAGAGGAGTGTCCATATTCCCAGTGTCCCTCCGGCGGAGGGAAGTATCGACATTCCCTCTGTCCCTGCATCACAGAAGTGTCCCCATTCCCCGTGTCCCTCAACATCGGAGGGTCCACATTCTTTTTTTCCCACCGTCAGAGGAGTGCCCACATTCCCCGTGATCCTCCGTCAGAGGATTGTCCACATTCCCTGTGTCCCTCCGTCAGAAGGGAGGGTCCACATTCCCCGTGTGCCTCCGTCAGAGGGGAGCGTCCACATTCCCTGTGTCCCTCCGTCAGAGGGGAGTGTCCACATTCCCTGTGTCCCACCGTCAGAGGGGAGTGTCCACATTCCCTGTGTCCCTCCGTCAGAGGAGTTGCAATATTCCCCGTGTCCCTTCCATCAGAGGGGACTGTCCACATTCCCTGTGTCCCTCCGTAAGAGTAGAGTCCACACTCACCGTGTCCCTCCGTCAGAGGGGCGTGTCGACATTCCTTGTGTCCCTCCGTCAGAGGAGTGTCCACGTTCCCCATGTCCCTCCGTCAGAGGGGAGTGTCGATATTCCCTGTGTCCCTCCGTCAGAGGGGAGTGTCCACATTCCCTGTGCCCTTCTGTCAGAGGAGTGATAACATTCGCTCTGTCCCTCCGTCAGAGGGGAGTGTCCACATTCCCTCTGTCCCTCTGTCAGAGGAGTGTGCACATTCCCTCTGTCCCTCCATCAGAGGGGAGTCTCCACATTCCCTGTGTCCCGCCGTCATAGGGGAGCGTCGACATTCCTTGTCTCCCTCCGTCAGAGGAGAGTCGACATTCCCTGTGTCCCTCCGTCAGAGGAGTGTCTACATTCGCTGTCTCCCTCCGTCGCAGGGAAGTATCGACCTTCCCTGTGTCCCTCCGTCGGAGGGAAGTATCGACATTCATTGTGTCCCTCCGTCAGAGGAGTGTCCACATTCCCTCTGTCCCTCCGTCAGAGTAGAGTCCATTTTACCCGTGTCCCTCCATCAGAGGGGAGTGTCCACTTTCCCTGTGTCCCTCCATCAGAGGAGTATCCATATTCCCTGTGTCCCTCCGTCAGAGAGGAGTGTCGACATTCCCTGTGTCCCTCCGTCAGAGGAGTTTCCACATTCCCTGAGTCCCTCCGTCAGATAGGAGTGTCCACATTCCCTGTGTCCCTCCATCAGAGAGGAGTGTCCACATTCCCTCTGTCCCTCTGTCAGAGGAGTGTGCACATTCCCTGTGTCCCTCCATCAGAGGGGGGTGTCCACATTCCCTGTGTCCCTCCGTCAGATAGGAGTGTCCACATTCCCTGTGTCCCTCCATCAGAGAGGAGTGTCCACATTCCCCGTGTCCCTCCGTCAGAGGAGTGTCGACATTCCCTGAATCCCTCCATCAGAGGGGTATCCATATTCCCAGTGTCCCTCCGTCGGAGGGAAGTATCGACATTCCCTCTGCCCCTCCATCACAGAAGTGTCCCCATTCCCCGTGTCCCTCAACATCGGAGGGTCCACATTCTCTTTTTCCCACCGTCAGAGGAGTGCCCACATTCCCTGTGTCCCTCCGTCAAGGGGAGTGTCTACATTCCCCGTGATCCTCCGTCAGAGGAGTGTCCACATTCCCTGTGTCCCTCCGTCAGAAGGGAGGGTCCACATTCCCCGTGTGCCTCCGTCAGAGGGGAGCGTCCACATTCCCTGTGTCCCTCCGTCAGAGGGGAGTGTCCACATTCCCTGTGTCCCTCCGTCAGTGGGGAGTGTCCACCTTCCCTGTGTCCCTCCGTCAGAGGACTTGCAATATTCCCCGTGTCCCTTCCATCAGAGGGGACTGTCCACATTCCCTGTGTCCCTCCGTAAGAGTAGAGTCCACACTCACCGTGTCCCTCCGTCAGAGGGGCGTGTCGACATTCCTTGTGTCCCTCCGTCAGAGGAGTGTCCACATTCCCCATATCCCTCCGTCAGAGGGGAGTGTCGATATTCCCTGTGTCCCTCCGTCAGAGGGGAGTGTCCACATTCCCTGTGCCCTTCCGTCAGAGGAGTGATAATACTCGCTCTGTTCCCCCGTCAGAAGGGAGTGTCCACATTCCCTCTGTCCCTCTGTCAGAGGAGTGTGCACATTCCCTCTGTCCCTCCATCAGAGGGGAGTCTCCACATTCCCTGTGTCCCGCCGTCATAGGGGAGTGTCGACATTCCTTGTCTCCCTCCGTCAGAGGAGAGTCGACATTCCCTGTGTCCCTCCGTCAGAGGAATGTCCACATTCGCTGTCTCCCTCCGTCGCAGGGAAGTATCGACCTTCCCTGTGTCCCTCCGTCGGAGGGAAGTATCGACATTCATTGTGTCCCTCCGTCAGAGGAGTGTCCACATTCCCTGTGTCCCTCCGACAGAGGAGTGTCCACATTCCACGTGTCCCTCCATCAGAGGTGTGTCCACATTCCCTGTGTCCCTCCGTCAGAGGAGTTGCAATATTCCCTGTGTCCCTTCCATCAGAGGGGAGTGTCCACATTCCCTGTGTCCCTCCGTCAGAGTAGAGTGCACACTCCCCGTGTCCCTCCGTCAGAGGGGAGTGTCGACATTCCCTGTGTCTCTCCGTCAGAGGAGTGTCCACATTCCCCATGTCCCTCCGTCAGAGGGGAGTGTCCACATTCCCTGTGCCCTTCCGTCAGAGGAGTGATAACATTCGCTCTGTCCCTCCGTCAGAGGGGAGTGTCCACATTCCCTGAGTCCCTCCATCAGAGGTGTGTCCATATTCCCTGTGTCCCTCTGTCAGAGGGGAGTGTCGACATTCCCTGTGTCCCTCCGTCAGAGGAGTTTCCACATTCCCTGTGTCCCTCCGTCAGATAGGAGTGTCCACATTCCCTGTGTCCCTCGATCAAAGGGGAGTGTCCACATTCCCTCTGTCCCTCTGTCAGAGGAGTGTGCACATTCCCTGTGTCCCTCCATCAGAGGGGAGTGTCCACATTCCCTGTGTCCCGCCGTCAAAGGGGAGTGTCCACATTCCCTCTGTCCCTCCATCAGAGAAGTGTCCCCATTCCCTGTGGCCGTCCATCAGAGGAGTGTCGACATTCCCTGTGTCCCTCCATCAGAGGAGTATCCATATTCCCAGTGTCCCTCCGTCGGAGGGAAGTATCGACATTCCCTCTGTCCCTCCATCAGAGAAGTGTCCCCATTCCCCGTGTCCCTCAACATCGGAGGGTCCACATTCTCTTTTTCCCACAATCAGAGGAGTGCCCACATTCCCTGTGTCCCTCCGTCAAGGGGAGTGTCCACATTCCCCGTTATCCTCCGTCAGAGGAGTGTCCACTTTCCCTGTGTCCCTCCGTCAGAAGGGAGGGTCCACATTCCCCGTGTGCCTCCGTCAGAGGGGAGTGTCCACATTCCCTGTGTCCCTCCGTCAGAGGTGAGTGTCCACATTCCCTGTGTCCCTCCGTCAGAGGAGTTGCAATATTCCCCGTGTCCCTTCCATCAGAGGGGAGTGTCCACATTCCCTGTGTCCCTCCGTCAGAATAGAGTCCACACTCCCCGTGTCCCTCCGTCAGAGGGGAGTGTCGACATTCCCTGTGTCCTTCTGTCAGAGGAGTGTCCACATTCGCCATGTCCCTCCGTCAGAGGGGAGTGTCGATATTCCCTGTGTCCCTCCGTCAGAGGGGAGTGTCCACATTCCCTGTGCCCTTCCATCAGAGGAGTGATAACATTCGCTCTGTCCCTCCGGCAGAGGGGAGTGTCCACATTCCCTGTGTCCCTCCATCAGAGGAGTGTCCATATTCCATGTGTCCCTCCGTCAGAGGGGAGTGTCGACATTCCCTGTGTCCCTCCGTCAGAGGAGTGTCCACATTCCCTGTGTCCCTCCATCAGAGGGGAGTGTCCACATTCCCTCTGTCCCTCTGTCAGAGGAGTGTGCACATTCCCTGTATCCCTCCATCAGAGGGGAGTGTCCACATTCCCTGTGTCCCGCCGTCAGAGGGGAGTGTCGACATTCCCTCTGTCCCTCCATCAGAGAAGTGTCCCCATTCCCCGTGGCCGTCCGTCAGAGGACTGTCGACATTCCCTGAGTCCCTCCATCAGAGGAGTATCCATATTCCCAGTGTCCCTCCGTCGGAGGGAAGTATCGACATTCCCTCTGTCCCTCCATCAGAGAAGTGTCCCCATTCCCCGTATCCCTCCATCAGAGGAGTGTCCACATTCCCTGTGTCCCTCCGTCAGAGGTGTGTCGACATTCCTTGTGTCCCTCATCAGCAGAGGGTACACATTCCCTGTCTCCCTCCGTCAGAGGAGTGTCCACAGTCCCTGTGCCCCCCGTCAGAGGAGTGTCCACGTTCCCTGTGTCCCTCCGTCAGAGGAGTGTCGACATTCCCTGTGTCCCTCCGTCAGAGGAGTGTCCACATTCCCTGTGTCCCTCCGTCAGAGGGGAGAGTCCACATTCCCTGTGTCCCTCCGTCAGATGGGAGTGTCGACATTCCCCGTGTCCTTCCGTCAGAGGATTGTCCACATTCCCTGTATCCCTCCATCAGAGGGGAGTGTCCACGTTCCCTGTGTCCCTCCATCAGAGTAGTGTCGACATTCCCTGTGTCCCTCCGTCAGAGGAGTGTCCACATTCCCTGTGTCCCTCCGTCAGAGGGGAGAGTCCACATTCCCTGTGTCCCTCCGTCAGAGGGGAGTGTCGACATTCCCTGTGTCCCTCCGTCAAGGGGAGTGTCCACATTCCCTGTGTCCCTCCGTCAGAAGGGAGTGTCCACATTCCCCGTGTGCCTCCGTCAGAGGGGAGTGTCCACATTCCCTGTGTCCCTCCGTCAGAGGGGAGTGTCCACGTTCCCTGTGTCCCTCCGTCAGAGGGGAATGTCCACATTCCCTGTGTCCCTCCGTCAGAGTAGAGTCCACACTCCCCGTGTCCCTCCGTCAGAGGGGAGTGTCGACATTCCCTGTGTCCCTCCGTCAGAGGAGTGTCCACATTCCCCATGTCCCTCCGTCAGATAGGAGTGTCCACATTCCCTGTGTCCCTCCGTCAGAGGGGAGTGTCGATAATCCCTGTTTCCCTCCGTAAGAGGGGAGTGTCCACATTCCTTGTGCCCTTCCGTCAGAGGAGTGATAACATTCGCTCTGTCCCTCCGTCGGAGGGGAGTGTCGACATTCCCTGTGTCCCTACGTCAGAGGAGTTTCCACATTCGCTGTGTCCCTCCGTCAGATAGGAGTGTCCACATTCCCTGTGTCCCTCCATCAGAGGGGAGTGTCCACATTCCCTGTGTCCCGCCGTCATTGGGGAGTGTCGATATTCCTTGTCTCCCTCCGTCAGAGGAGAGTCGACAATTCCTGTGTCCCTCCGTCAGAGGAGTGTCCACATTCCCTGTGTCTCTCCGTCAGAGGAGTTGCAATATTCCCCGTGTCCCATCCATCAGAGGGGAGTGTCCACATTCCCTGTGTCCCTCCATCAGAGGAGTGTCCACATTCCCCGTGTCCCCCCGTCAGAGGAGTGTCGACATTCCCTATGTCCCTCGTCAACAGAGGTTCACATTCCCTGTGTCACTCCGTCAGAGGAATGTCGACATGCCCTGTGTCCCTCCGTCAGAGGAGTGTCCACATTCCCCATTTCCCTCCATCAGAGGAGTGTCCATATTCCCTGTGTCCCTCCGTCATAGGAGTGCACACATTCCCCGTGTCCCTCCGTCAGAGGGGAGTGTCCTCTTTCCCTGTGTCCCTCCGTCAGAGGAGTGTCGACATTCCCTGTGTCCCTCGTCAGCAGAGGATCCACATTCCCTGTGTCCCTCCGTCAGAGGAGTGTCCACATTCCCTGTGTCCCCCGTCAGAGGAGTGTCCACATTCCCAGTGTCCTTCCGTCAGAGGGGAGTGTCGACATTCCCTGTTTCCCTCCGTCAGAGGAGTGTCCACATTCGCCGTGTCCCTCCGTCAGAGGGGAGTGTCGACAATCCCTGTGTCCCTCCGTCAGAGGAGTGTCCACATTTTCCGTGTCCCTCCATCAGAGGAGTGTCCACATTCCCTGTGTCCCACCGTCAGAGTGGAGTGCCGACATTCCCCGTGTCCCTCCGTCAGAGGGGAGTGTCCACATTCCCTGTGTCTCTCTGTCAGAGGTGTGTCCACATTCCCTCTGTCCCTCCGTCAGAGTAGATCCCATATTACCCGTGTCCCTCCGTCAGAGGGGAGTGTCCACTTTCCCTGTGTTCCTCAGTCAGAGGAGTGTCCACATTTCCCGTGTCCCTCCATCAGAGGAGTGTCAACATTCCCTGTGTCCCTCCGTCAGAGGAGTGTCCACATTCCCTTTGTCCCTCCGTCAGAGGGGAGATTCCACATTCCCTGTGTCCCTTCGTCAGAGGAGTGTCCACATTCCCTGTGTCCCTCCGTCAGTGTGGAATGTCGACATTCCCTGTGTCCCTCCGTCAGAGGACTGTCCACATTCCCTGTGTCCCTCCATCAGAGGAGTGTCCACCTTCCCCCTGTCCCTCCATCAGAGGAGTGTCCACATTCCCTGTGTCCCTCTGTCAGAGGGGAGTGCCGACATTCCGTGTGTCCCGCCGTCAGAGGAGTGTCCACATTCCCTGTGTCCCTCCGTCAGAGGAGTGTCCACATTCCCTGTGTCCCTCCATCAGAGGAGTGTCCACATTCCCTGTGTTCCTCCGTCGGAGGTAAGTATCGACATTCCCTGTGTCCCTCCATCAGAGGAGTGTCGACATTCCCTGTGTCCCTCCGTCAGAGGAGTGTTGACATTGCCCGTGTCCCTCGTCAGCAGAGGGTCCACATTCCCTGTGTCCCTCCGTCAGACGAGTGTCCACATTCCCTGTGTCCCGCCGTCATAGGGGAGTGTCGACATTCCTTGTCTCCCTCCGTCAGAGGAGAGTCGACATTCCCTGTGTCCCTCCGTCAGAGGAGTGTCCACATTCGCTGTCTCCCTCCGTCGGAGGGAAGTATCGACCTTCCCTGAGTCCCTCCGTCGGAGGGAAGTATCGACATTCATTGTGTCCCTCCGTCAGAGGAGTGTCCACATTCCCTGTGTCCCTCCGACAGAGGAGTGTCCACATTCCACGTGTCCCTCCGTCAGAGGTGTGTCCACATTCCCTGTGTCCCTCCGTCAGAGGGGAGTGTCCATGTTCCCTGTGTCCCTCCGTCAGAGGGGAGTGTCCACATTCCCTGTGTCCCTCCGTCAGAGGAGTTGCAATATTCCCCGTGTCCCTTCCATCAGAGGGGAGTGTCCACATTCCCTGTGTCCCTCCGTCAGAGTGGAGTCCACACTCCCCGTGTCCCTCCGTCAGAGGGGAGTGTCGACATTCCCTTTGTCCCTCCGTCAGATAGGAGTGTCCACATTCCCTGTGTCCCTCCTTCAGAGGGGAGTGTCCACATTCCCTCTGTCCCTCTGTCAGAGGAGTGTGCACATTCCCTGTGTCCCTCCATCAGAGGGGAGTGTCCACATTACCTGTGTCCCGCCGTCATTGGGGAGTGTCGACATTCCTTGTCTCCCTCCGTCAGAGGAGAGTCGACATTCCCTGTGTCCCTCCGTTAGAGGAGTGTCCACATTCCCTGTGTCTCTACGTCAGAGGAGTTGCAATATTTCCCGTGTCCCATCCATCAGAGGGGAGTGTCCACATTCCCTGTGTCCCTCCATCAGAGGTGTGTCCACTTTCCCCGTGTCCCCCCGTCAGAGGAGTGTCGACATTCCCTATGTCCCTCGTCAGCAGAGGGTCCACATTCCCTTTGTCACTCCGTCAGAGGAATGTCGACATTCCCTGTGTCCCTCCGTCAGAGGAGTGTCCACATTCCCCATTTCCCTCCGTCAGAGGAGTGTCCATATTCAATGTGTCCCTCCGTCATAGGAGTGCACACATTCCCCGTGTCCCTCCGTCAGAGGGGAGGGTCCTCTTTCCCTGTGTCCCTCCGTCAGAGGAGTGTCGACATTCCCTGTGTCCCTCGTCAGCAGAGGGTCCACACTCCCTGTGTCCCTCCGTCAGAGGAGTGTCCACATTCCCCGTGTCCTTCTGTCAGAGGGGAGTGTCGACATTCCCTGTTTCCCTCCGTCAGAGGAGTGTCCACATTCGCCGTGTCCCTCCGTCAGAGGGGAGTGTCGACAATCCCTGTGTCCCACCGTCAGAGTGGAGTGCCGACATTCCCCTTGTCCCTCCATCAGAGGGGAGTGTCCACATTCCCTGTGTCTCTCCGTCAGAGGTGTATCCACATTCCCCCTGTCCCTCCGTCAGAGTAGAGTCCATATTACCCGTGTCCCTCCGTCAGAGGGGAGTGTCAACTTTCCCTGTGTTCCTCCATCAGAGGAGTATCCATATTCCCTGTGTCCCTCCGTCAGAGGGGAGTGTCGACATTCCCTGTGTCCCTCCGTCAGAGGAGTTTCCACATTCCCTGTGTCCCTCCGTCAGGTAGGAGTGTCCACATTCCCTGTGTCCCTCCATCAGAGAGGAGTGTCCACATTCCCTCTGTCCCTCTGTCAGAGGAGTGTGCACATTCCCTGTGTCCCTCCATCAGAGGGGGGTGTCCACATTCCCTGTGTCCCGCCGTCATTGGGGAGTGTCGACATTCCTTGTCTCCCTCCGTCAGAGGAGAGTCGACATTCCCTGAATCCCTCCATCAGAGGAGTATCCATATTCCCAGTGTCCCTCCGGCGGAGGGAAGTATCGACATTCCCTCTGTCCCTTCATCACAGAAGTGTCCCCATTCCCCGTGTCCCTCAACATCGGAGGGTCCACATTCTTTTTTTCCCACCGTCAGAGGAGTGCCCACATTCCCCGTGATCCTCCGTCAGAGGATTGTCCACATTCCCTGTGTCCCTCCGTCAGAAGGGAGGGTCCACATTCCCCGTGTGCCTCCGTCAGAGGGGAGCGTCCACATTCCCTGTGTCCCTCCGTCAGAGGGGAGTGTCCACATTCCCTGTGTCCCACCGTCAGAGGGGAGTGTCCACATTCCCTGTGTCCCTCCGTCAGAGGAGTTGCAATATTCCCCGTCTCCCTTCCATCAGAGGGGACTGTCCACATTCCCTGTGTCCCTCCGTAAGAGTAGAGTCCACACTCACCGTGTCCCTCCGTCAGAGGGGCGTGTCGACATTCCTTGTGTCCCTCCGTCAGAGGAGTGTCCACGTTCCCCATGTCCCTCCGTCAGAGGGGAGTGTCGATATTCCCTGTGTCCCTCCGTCAGAGGGGAGTGTCCACATTCCCTGTGCCCTTCCGTCAGAGGACTGATAACACTCGCTCTGTTCCCCCGTCAGAGGGGAGTGTCCACATTCCCTCTGTCCCTCTGTCAGAGGAGTGTGCACATTCCCTCTGTCCCTCCATCAGAGGGGAGTCTCCACATTCCCTGTGTCCCGCCGTCATAGGGGAGTGTCGACATTCCTTGTCTCCCTCCGTCAGAGGAGAGTCGACATTCCCTGTGTCCCTCCGTCAGAGGAGTGTCTACATTCGCTGTCTCCCTCCGTCGCAGGGAAGTATCGACCTTCCCTGTGTCCCTCCGTCGGAGGGAAGTATCGACATTCATTGTGTCCCTCCGTCAGAGGAGTGTCCACATTCCCTCTGTCCCTCCGTCAGAGTAGAGTCCATTTTACCCGTGTCCCTCCATCAGAGGGGAGTGTCCACTTTCCCTGTGTCCCTCCATCAGAGGAGTATCCATATTCCCTGTGTCCCTCCGTCAGAGAGGAGTGTCGACATTCCCTGTGTCCCTCCGTCAGAGGAGTTTCCACATTCCCTGTGTCCCTCCGTCAGATAGGAGTGTCCACATTCCCTGTGTCCCTCCATCAGAGAGGAGTGTCCACATTCCCTCTGTCCCTCTGTCAGAGGAGTGTGCACATTCCCTGTGTCCCTCCATCAGAGGGGAGTGTCCACATTCCCTGTCTCCCGCCGTCATTGGGGAGTGTCGACATTCCTTGTGTCCCTCTGTCAGAGGGGAGTGTCCACATTCCCCGTGGCCCTCCGTCAGAGGTGTGTCGACATTCCCTGAGTCCCTCCATCAGAGGAGTATCCATATTCCCAGTGTCCCTCCGTCAGAGGGGAGTGTCCACTTTCCCTGTGTCCCTCCATCAGAGGAGTGATAACATTCGCTCTGTCCCTCCGTCAGAGGGGAGTGTCCACATTCCCTGAGTCCCTCCATCAGAGGTGTGTCCATATTCCCTGTGTCCCTCCGTCAGAGGGGAGTGTCGACATTCCCTGTGTCCCTCCGTCAGAGGAGTTTCCACATTCCCTGTGTCCCTCCGTCAGATAGGAGTGTCCACATTCCCTGTGTCCCTCGATCAAAGGGGAGTGTCCACATTCCCTCTGTCCCTCTGTCAGAGGAGTGTGCACATTCCCTGTGTCCCTCCATCAGAGGGGAGTGTCCACATTCCCTGTGTCCCGCCGTCAAAGGGGAGTGTCCACATTCCCTCTGTCCCTCCATCAGAGAAGTGTCCCCATTCCCTGTGGCCGTCCATCAGAGGAGTGTCGACATTCCCTGTGTCCCTCCATCAGAGGAGTATCCATATTCCCAGTGTCCCTCCGTCGGAGGGAAGTATCGACATTCCCTCTGTCCCTCCATCAGAGAAGTGTCCCCATTCCCGTGTCCCTCAACATCGGAGGGTCCACATTCTCTTTTTCCCACAATCAGAGGAGTGCCCACATTCCCTGTGTCCCTCCGTCAAGGGGAGTGTCCACATTCCCCGTTATCCTCCGTCAGAGGAGTGTCCACTTTCCCTGTGTCCCTCCGTCAGAAGGGAGGGTCCACATTCCCCGTGTGCCTCCGTCAGAGGGGAGTGTCCACATTCCCTGTGTCCCTCCGTCAGAGGTGAGTGTCCACATTCCCTGTGTCCCTCCGTCAGAGGAGTTGCAATATTCCCCGTGTCCCTTCCATCAGAGGGGAGTGTCCACATTCCCTGTGTCCCTCCGTCAGAATAGAGTCCACACTCCCCGTGTCCCTCCGTCAGAGGGGAGTGTCGACATTCCCTGTGTCCTTCTGTCAGAGGAGTGTCCACATTCCCCATGTCCCTCCGTCAGAGGGGAGTGTCGATATTCCCTGTGTCCCTCCGTCAGAGGGGAGTGTCCACATTCCCTGTGCCCTTCCGTCAGAGGAGTGATAACATTCGCTCTGTCCCTCCGGCAGAGGGGAGTGTCCACATTCCCTGTGTCCCTCCATCAGAGGAGTGTCCATATTCCATGTGTCCCTCCGTCAGAGGGAGTGTCGACATTCCCTGTGTCCCTCCGTCAGAGGAGTGTCCACATTCCCTGTGTCCCTCCATCAGAGGGGAGTGTCCACATTCCCTCTGTCCCTCTGTCAGAGGAGTGTGCACATTCCCTGTATCCCTCCATCAGAGGGGAGTGTCCACATTCCCTGTGTCCCGCCGTCAGAGGGGAGTGTCGACATTCCCTCTGTCCCTCCATCAGAGAAGTGTCCCCATTCCCCGTGGCCGTCCGTCAGAGGACTGTCGACATTCCCTGAGTCCCTCCATCAGAGGAGTATCCATATTCCCAGTGTCCCTCCGTCGGAGGGAAGTATCGACATTCCCTCTGTCCCTCCATCAGAGAAGTGTCCCCATTCCCCGTATCCCTCCATCAGAGGAGTGTCCACATTCCCTGTGTCCCTCCGTCAGAGGTGTGTCGACATTCCTTGTGTCCCTCATCAGCAGAGGGTACACATTCCCTGTCTCCCTCCGTCAGAGGAGTGTCCACAGTCCCTGTGCCCCCCGTCAGAGGAGTGTCCACGTTCCCTGTGTCCCTCCGTCAGAGGAGTGTCGACATTCCCTGTGTCCCTCCGTCAGAGGAGTGTCCACATTCCCTGTGTCCCTCCGTCAGAGGGGAGAGTCCACATTCCCTGTGTCCCTCCGTCAGATGGGAGTGTCGACATTCCCCGTGTCCTTCCGTCAGAGGATTGTCCACATTCCCTGTATCCCTCCATCAGAGGGGAGTGTCCACGTTCCCTGTGTCCCTCCATCAGAGTAGTGTCGACATTCCCTGTGTCCCTCCGTCAGAGGAGTGTCCACATTCCCTGTGTCCCTCCGTCAGAGGGGAGAGTCCACATTCCCTGTGTCCCTCCGTCAGAGGGGAGTGTCGACATTCCCTGTGTCCCTCCGTCAAGGGGAGTGTCCACATTCCCTGTGTCCCCTCCGTCAGAAGGGAGTGTCCACATTCCCCGTGTGCCTCCGTCAGAGGGGAGTGTCCACATTCCCTGTGTCCCTCCGTCAGAGGGGAGTGTCCACGTTCCCTGTGTCCCTCCGTCAGAGGGGAATGTCCACATTCCCTGTGTCCCTCCGTCAGAGTAGAGTCCACACTCCCCGTGTCCTCCGTCAGAGGGGAGTGTCGACATTCCCTGTGTCCCTCCGTCAGAGGAGTGTCCACATTCCCCATGTCCCTCCGTCAGATAGGAGTGTCCACATTCCCTGTGTCCCTCCGTCAGAGGGGAGTGTCGATAATCCCTGTTTCCCTCCGTAAGAGGGGAGTGTCCACATTCCTTGTGCCCTTCCGTCAGAGGAGTGATAACATTCGCTCTGTCCCTCCGTCGGAGGGGAGTGTCGACATTCCCTGTGTCCCTACGTCAGAGGAGTTTCCACATTCGCTGTGTCCCCTCCGTCAGATAGGAGTGTCCACATTCCCTGTGTCCCTCCATCAGAGGGGAGTGTCCACATTCCCTGTGTCCCGCCGTCATTGGGGAGTGTCGATATTCCTTGTCTCCCTCCGTCAGAGGAGAGTCGACAATTCCTGTGTCCCTCCGTCAGAGGAGTGTCCACATTCCCTGTGTCTCTCCGTCAGAGGAGTTGCAATATTCCCCGTGTCCCATCCATCAGAGGGGAGTGTCCACATTCCCTGTGTCCCTCCATCAGAGGAGTGTCCACATTCCCCGTGTCCCCCCGTCAGAGGAGTGTCGACATTCCCTATGTCCCTCGTCAACAGAGGTTCACATTCCCTGTGTCACTCCGTCAGAGGAATGTCGACATGCCCTGTGTCCCTCCGTCAGAGGAGTGTCCACATTCCCCATTTCCCTCCATCAGAGGAGTGTCCATATTCCCTGTGTCCCTCCGTCATAGGAGTGCACACATTCCCCGTGTCCCTCCGTCAGAGGGGAGTGTCCTCTTTCCCTGTGTCCCTCCGTCAGAGGAGTGTCGACATTCCCTGTGTCCCTCGTCAGCAGAGGATCCACATTCCCTGTGTCCCTCCGTCAGAGGAGTGTCCACATTCCCTGTGTCCCCGTCAGAGGAGTGTCCACATTCCCAGTGTCCTTCCGTCAGAGGGGAGTGTCGACATTCCCTGTTTCCCTCCGTCAGAGGAGTGTCCACATTCGCCGTGTCCCTCCGTCAGAGGGGAGTGTCGACAATCCCTGTGTCCCTCCGTCAGAGGAGTGTCCACATTTTCCGTGTCCCTCCATCAGAGGAGTGTCCACATTCCCTGTGTCCCACCGTCAGAGTGGAGTGCCGACATTCCCCGTGTCCCTCCGTCAGAGGGGAGTGTCCACATTCCCTGTGTCTCTCTGTCAGAGGTGTGTCCACATTCCCTCTGTCCCTCCGTCAGAGTAGATCCCATATTACCCGTGTCCCTCCGTCAGAGGGGAGTGTCCACTTTCCCTGTGTTCCTCAGTCAGAGGAGTGTCCACATTTCCCGTGTCCCTCCATCAGAGGAGTGTCAACATTCCCTGTGTCCCTCCGTCAGAGGAGTGTCCACATTCCCTTTGTCCCTCCGTCAGAGGGGAGATTCCACATTCCCTGTGTCCCTTCGTCAGAGGAGTGTCCACATTCCCTGTGTCCCTCCGTCAGTGTGGAATGTCGACATTCCCTGTGTCCCTCCGTCAGAGGACTGTCCACATTCCCTGTGTCCCTCCATCAGAGGAGTGTCCACCTTCCCCCTGTCCCTCCATCAGAGGAGTGTCCACATTCCCTGTGTCCCTCTGTCAGAGGGGAGTGCCGACATTCCGTGTGTCCCGCCGTCAGAGGAGTGTCCACATTCCCTGTGTCCCTCCGTCAGAGGAGTGTCCACATTCCCTGTGTCCCTCCATCAGAGGAGTGTCCACATTCCCTGTGTTCCTCCGTCGGAGGTAAGTATCGACATTCCCTGTGTCCCTCCATCAGAGGAGTGTCGACATTCCCTGTGTCCCTCCGTCAGAGGAGTGTTGACATTGCCCGTGTCCCTCGTCAGCAGAGGGTCCACATTCCCTGTGTCCCTCCGTCAGACGAGTGTCCACATTCCCTGTGTCCCGCCGTCATAGGAGAGTGTCGACATTCCTTGTCTCCCTCCGTCAGAGGAGAGTCGACATTCCCTGTGTCCCTCCGTCAGAGGAGTGTCCACATTCGCTGTCTCCCTCCGTCGGAGGGAAGTATCGACCTTCCTGAGTCCCTCCGTCGGAGGGAAGTATCGACATTCATTGTGTCCCTCCGTCAGAGGAGTGTCCACATTCCCTGTGTCCCTCCGACAGAGGAGTGTCCACATTCCACGTGTCCCTCCGTCAGAGGTGTGTCCACATTCCCTGTGTCCCTCCGTCAGAGGGGAGTGTCCATGTTCCCTGTGTCCCTCCGTCAGAGGGGAGTGTCCACATTCCCTGTGTCCCTCCGTCAGAGGAGTTGCAATATTCCCCGTGTCCCTTCCATCAGAGGGGAGTGTCCACATTCCCTGTGTCCCTCCGTCAGAGTGGAGTCCACACTCCCCGTGTCCCTCCGTCAGAGGGGAGTGTCGACATTCCCTTTGTCCCTCCGTCAGATAGGAGTGTCCACATTCCCTGTGTCCCTCCTTCAGAGGGGAGTGTCCACATTCCCTCTGTCCCTCTGTCAGAGGAGTGTGCACATTCCCTGTGTCCCTCCATCAGAGGGGAGTGTCCACATTACCTGTGTCCCGCCGTCATTGGGGAGTGTCGACATTCCTTGTCTCCCTCCGTCAGAGGAGAGTCGACATTCCCTGTGTCCCTCCGTTAGAGGAGTGTCCACATTCCCTGTGTCTCTACGTCAGAGGAGTTGCAATATTTCCCGTGTCCCATCCATCAGAGGGGAGTGTCCACATTCCCTGTGTCCCTCCATCAGAGGTGTGTCCACTTTCCCCGTGTCCCCCCGTCAGAGGAGTGTCGACATTCCCTATGTCCCTCGTCAGCAGAGGGTCCACATTCCCTTTGTCACTCCATCAGAGGAATGTCGACATTCCCTGTGTCCCTCCGTCAGAGGAGTGTCCACATTCCCCATTTCCCTCCGTCAGAGGAGTGTCCATATTCAATGTGTCCCTCCGTCATAGGAGTGCACACATTCCCCGTGTCCCTCCGTCAGAGGGGAGGGTCCTCTTTCCCTGTGTCCCTCCGTCAGAGGAGTGTCGACATTCCCTGTGTCCCTCGTCAGCAGAGGGTCCACACTCCCTGTGTCCCTCCGTCAGAGGAGTGTCCACATTCCCCGTGTCCTTCTGTCAGAGGGGAGTGTCGACATTCCCTGTTTCCCTCCGTCAGAGGAGTGTCCACATTCGCCGTGTCCCTCCGTCAGAGGGGAGTGTCGACAATCCCTGTGTCCCACCGTCAGAGTGGAGTGCCGACATTCCCCTTGTCCCTCCATCAGAGGGGAGTGTCCACATTCCCTGTGTCTCTCCGTCAGAGGTGTATCCACATTCCCCCTGTCCCTCCGTCAGAGTAGAGTCCATATTACCCGTGTCCCTCCGTCAGAGGGGAGTGTCAACTTTCCCTGTGTTCCTCCATCAGAGGAGTATCCATATTCCCTGTGTCCCTCCGTCAGAGGGGAGTGTCGACATTCCCTGTGTCCCTCCGTCAGAGGAGTTTCCACATTCCCTGTGTCCCTCCGTCAGGTAGGAGTGTCCACATTCCCTGTGTCCCTCCATCAGAGAGGAGTGTCCACATTCCCTCTGTCCCTCTGTCAGAGGAGTGTGCACATTCCCTGTGTCCCTCCATCAGAGGGGGGTGTCCACATTCCCTGTGTCCCGCCGTCATTGGGGAGTGTCGACATTCCTTGTCTCCCTCCGTCAGAGGAGAGTCGACATTCCCTGAATCCCTCCATCAGAGGAGTATCCATATTCCCAGTGTCCCTCCGGCGGAGGGAAGTATCGACATTCCCTCTGTCCCTTCATCACAGAAGTGTCCCCATTCCCCGTGTCCCTCAACATCGGAGGGTCCACATTCTTTTTTTCCCACCGTCAGAGGAGTGCCCACATTCCCCGTGATCCTCCGTCAGAGGATTGTCCACATTCCCTGTGTCCCTCCGTCAGAAGGGAGGGTCCACATTCCCCGTGTGCCTCCGTCAGAGGGGAGCGTCCACATTCCCTGTGTCCCTCCGTCAGAGGGGAGTGTCCACATTCCCTGTGTCCCACCGTCAGAGGGGAGTGTCCACATTCCCTGTGTCCCTCCGTCAGAGGAGTTGCAATATTCCCCGTCTCCCTTCCATCAGAGGGGACTGTCCACATTCCCTGTGTCCCTCCGTAAGAGTAGAGTCCACACTCACCGTGTCCCTCCGTCAGAGGGGCGTGTCGACATTCCTTGTGTCCCTCCGTCAGAGGAGTGTCCACGTTCCCCATGTCCCTCCGTCAGAGGGGAGTGTCGATATTCCCTGTGTCCCTCCGTCAGAGGGGAGTGTCCACATTCCCTGTGCCCTTCCGTCAGAGGAGTGATAACACTCGCTCTGTTCCCCCGTCAGAGGGGAGTGTCCACATTCCCTCTGTCCCTCTGTCAGAGGAGTGTGCACATTCCCTCTGTCCCTCCATCAGAGGGGAGTCTCCACATTCCCTGTGTCCCGCCGTCATAGGGGAGTGTCGACATTCCTTGTCTCCCTCCGTCAGAGGAGAGTCGACATTCCCTGTGTCCCTCCGTCAGAGGAGTGTCTACATTCGCTGTCTCCCTCCGTCGCAGGGAAGTATCGACCTTCCCTGTGTCCCTCCGTCGGAGGGAAGTATCGACATTCATTGTGTCCCTCCGTCAGAGGAGTGTCCACATTCCCTCTGTCCCTCCGTCAGAGTAGAGTCCATTTTACCCGTGTCCCTCCATCAGAGGGGAGTGTCCACTTTCCCTGTGTCCCTCCATCAGAGGAGTATCCATATTCCCTGTGTCCCTCCGTCAGAGAGGAGTGTCGACATTCCCTGTGTCCCTCCGTCAGAGGAGTTTCCACATTCCCTGTGTCCCTCCGTCAGATAGGAGTGTCCACATTCCCTGTGTCCCTCCATCAGAGAGGAGTGTCCACATTCCCTCTGTCCCTCTGTCAGAGGAGTGTGCACATTGCCTGTGTCCCCTCCATCAGAGGGGGGTGTCCACATTCCCTGTCTCCCGCCGTCATTGGGGAGTGTCGACATTCCTTGTGTCCCTCTGTCAGAGGGGAGTGTCCACATTCCCCGTGGCCCTCCGTCAGAGGTGTGTCGACATTCCCTGAGTCCCTCCATCAGAGGAGTATCCATATTCCCAGTGTCCCTCCGTCAGAGGGGAGTGTCCACTTTCCCTGTGTCCCTCCATCAGAGGAGTATCCATATTCCCTGTGTCCCTCCGTCAGAGGGGTGTGTCGACATTCCCTGTGTCCCTCCGTCAGAGGAGTTTCCACATTCCCTGTGTCCCTCCGTCAGATAGGAGTGTCCACATTCCCTGTGTCCCTCCATCAGAGAGGAGTGTCCACATTCCCCGTGTCCCTCCGTCAGAGGAGTGTCGACATTCCCTGAATCCCTCCATCAGAGGGGTATCCATATTCCCAGTGTCCCTCCGTCGGAGGGAAGTATCGACATTCCCTCTGCCCCTCCATCACAGAAGTGTCCCCATTCCCCGTGTCCCTCAACATCGGAGGGTCCACATTCTCTTTTTCCCACCGTCAGAGGAGTGCCCACATTCCCTGTGTCCCTCCGTCAGAGGAGTGTCTACATTCCCTGTGTCCCTCCGTCAAGGGGAGTGTCTACATTCCCCGTGATCCTCCGTCAGAGGAGTGTCCACATTCCCTGTGTCCCTCCGTCAGAAGGGAGGGTCCACATTCCCCGTGTGCCTCCGTCAGAGGGGAGCGTCCACATTCCCTGTGTCCCTCCGTCAGAGGGGAGTGTCCACATTCCCTGTGTCCCTCCGTCAGTGGGGAGTGTCCACCTTCCCTGTGTCCCTCCGTCAGAGGACTTGCAATATTCCCCGTGTCCCTTCCATCAGAGGGGACTGTCCACATTCCCTGTGTCCCTCCGTAAGAGTAGAGTCCACACTCACCGTGTCCCTCCGTCAGAGGGGCGTGTCGACATTCCTTGTGTCCCTCCGTCAGAGGAGTGTCCACATTCCCCATATCCCTCCGTCAGAGGGGAGTGTCGATATTCCCTGTGTCCCTCCGTCAGAGGGGAGTGTCCACATTCCCTGTGCCCTTCCGTCAGAGGAGTGATAATACTCGCTCTGTTCCCCCGTCAGAAGGGAGTGTCCACATTCCCTCTGTCCCTCTGTCAGAGGAGTGTGCACATTCCCTCTGTCCCTCCATCAGAGGGGAGTCTCCACATTCCCTGTGTCCCGCCGTCATAGGGGAGTGTCGACATTCCTTGT
>NW_027276806.1:0-34906 GCF_030028105.1 Mobula birostris | reverse complement strand
TGAGGGCAGGAGTTTCAGGGCATGAGATTCAGGGCATGAGTTTCAGGGCATGAGATTCAGGGCAGGTATTTCAGGGCTTGTAATTCAGGGCATGAGTTTCTGGGCAGATGATTCAGGGCAGGAGTTTCAGGGCAGGAGTTTCAGGGCAGGAGTTTCAGGGCATTTAATTCAGGGCGTGAGTTTCAGGATAAGAGATTCATGGCATGAGTTTCAGTGCAGGAGTTTCAGGGCATGAGATTCAGGGCATGAGTTTCAGGGCATGAGATTCAGGGCAGGTATTTCAGGGCTTGTAATTCAGGGCATGAGTTTCTGGGCAGATGATTCAGGGCAGGAGTTTCAGGGCAGGAGTTTCAGGGCAGGAGTTTCAGGGCATTTAATTCAGGGCGTGAGTTTCAGGATAAGAGATTCATGGCATGAGTTTCAGTGCAGGAGTTTCAGGGCATGAGATTCAGGGCATGAGTTTCAGGGTAGGTGATTCAGGGCAGGAGTTTCAGGACATGCGATTCAGGGCATGAGTTTCAGTGCAGGAACTTGAGGTAATGAGATTCAGTGCACGAGTTTCAGAGCGTGAGATTCAGTGCATGAGATTCAGGGCATGAGTTTCAGGGCAGGAGATTCAGGGCAGGTGTTTCAGTGCAGGAGTTTCAGGGCATGAGATTCAGGGCATGAGATTCAGGGCATGAGTTTTAGGACAGGAGATTCAGGGCATGAGTTTCAGGGCAGGAGTTTCAGGGCATGTAATTCAGGGCGTGAGTTTCAGGATATGAGATTCATGGCATGAGTTTCAGTGCAGGCGTTTAGGGCATGAGATTCAGGGCATGAGTTTCAGGGCATGAGATTCAGGGCAGGAGTTTCAGGGTATATGATTTAGGGCATGAGTTTCAGAGCATGAGATTCAGGGCTTGAGTTTCAGGGCATGAGGTTCAGGGCATGAGTTTCAGGGCATGAGATTCAGGGCATGAGTTTCAGTGCAGGAACTTGAGGGCATGAGATTCAGTGCACGAGTTTCAGAGCATGAGATTCAGGGCATGAGATTCAGGGCATGATTTTCAGGGCAGGAGATTCAGGGCAGGTGTTTCAGTGAAGGAGTTTCAGGGCATGAGATTCAGGGCATGAGATTCGGGGCATGAGTTTCAGGGCATGAGTTTCAGGGCAGGAGTTTCAGGGCATGAGATTCAGTGCACGAGTTTCAGAGCATGAGATTCAGGGCATGAGATTCAGGGCATGACTTTCAGGGCATGAGATTCAGGGCATGAGTTTCAGGGCATGAGTTTCAGGGCTAGAGTTTCAGGGCAGGAGTTTCAGGGCGTGTGATTCAGGGCCTGAGTTTCAGGATATGAGATTCATGGCATGAGTTTCTTTGCAGGAGTTTCGGGGCATGAGATTCAGAGCATGAGTTTCAGTGCATGAGTTTGAGGGCAGGAGTTTCAATGCATGAGTTTCAGGGCAGGAGTTTCAGGGCATGTGATTCAGGGCGTGATTTTCAGGATATGAGATTCATGGCATGAGTTTCAGTGCAGGAGTTTCAGGGCATGAGATTCAGAGCATGAGTTTCAGTGCATGAGTTTCAGGGCAGGAGTTTCAGGGTATGTGATTTCGGGCATGATTTTAGGGTATGAGATTCAGGGCTTGAGTTTCAGGGCATGAGGTTCAGGGCATGAGTTTCAGTGCAGGAACTTGAGGGCATGAGATTCAGTGCACGAGTTTCAGAGCATCAGATTCAGGGCATGAGATTCAGGGCATGATTTTCAGGGCAGGAGATTCAGGGCAGGTGTTTCAGTTCAGGAGTTTCAGGGCATGAGATTCAGGGTATGAGATTCAGGGCATGAGTTTCAGGGCATGAGTTTCAGGGCATGAGTTTCAGGGCAGGTGTTTCAGGGCATGTGATTCAGGGCGTGAGTTTCAGGATATGAGATTCATGGCATGAGTTTCAGTGCAGGAGTTTCAGGGCATGAGATTCAGGGCATGAGTTTCAGGGCATGAGATTCAGGGCAGGTATTTCAGGGCATGTAATTCAGGGCATGAGTTTCTGGGCAGATGATTCAGGGGAAGGAGTTTTAGGGCATGTGATTCAGGGCATGAGTTTCAGTGCATGAGTTTCAGGGCAGGAGTTTCAGGGCATGTGATTCAGGGCGTGAGTTTCAGGACATGAGATTCATGGCAGGAGTTTCAGTGCAGTAGTTTCAGGGCATGAGTTTCAGGGTAGGTGATTCAGGGCAGGAGTTTCAGGACATGAGATTCAGGGCATGAGTTTCAGTGCATGAACTTGAGGTAATGAGATTCAGTGCACGAGTTTCAGAGCATGAGATTCAGGGCATGAGATTCAGGGCATGAGTTTCAGGGCGGGAGATTCAGGGCAGGTGTTTCAGTGCAGGAGTTTCAGGGCATGAGATTCAGGGCATGAGTTTTAGGACAGGAGATTCAGGGCATGAGTTTCAGGGCATGAGTTTCAGGGCATGAGTTTCAGGGCAGGAGTTTCAGGGCATGTAATTCACGGTGTGAGTTTCAGGATATGAGATTCATGGCATGAGTTTCAGTACAGGAGTTTCAGGGCATGAGACTCAGGGCATGAGTTTCAGGGCATGAGATTCAGGACAGGAGTTTCAAGGCATGAGATTCAGGGCATGAGTTTCAGTGCATGAGTTTGAGGGCAGGAGTTTCAAGGCATGAGATTCAGGGCATGAGTTTCAGTGCATGAGTTTGAGGGAAGGAGCTTCAGGGCATGAGATTCAGGGCATGAGTTTCAGGGCATGAGATTCAGGGCAGGTATTTCAGGGCATGTAATTCAGGGCATGAGTTTCTGGCCAGATGATCAGTGCACGAGTTTCAGAGCATGAGATTCAGGGCATGAGATTCAGGGCATTGTTTTTCAGGGCAGGAGATGCAGGGCAGGTGCTTCAGTGCCGGAGTTTCAGGGCAAGAGATTCAGGGCATGAGATTCAGGGCATGAGTTTCAGGGCATGAGTTTCAGGGCAGGAGTTTCAGGGCATGTGATTCAGGGCGTGAGTTTCAGGATATGAGATTCATGGCATGAGTTTCAGTGCAGGAGTTTCAGGGCATGAGATTCCGGGCATGAGTTGCAGTGCATGAGTTTGAGGGCAGGAGTTTGAAGGCATGAGATTCAGGGGATGAGTTTCAGTGCATGAGTTTGAGGGCAGGAGTTTCAAGGCATGAGATTCAGGGCATGAGTTTCAGTGCATGAGTTTGAGGGCAGGAGTTTCAGGGCATGAGATTCAGGGCATGAGTTTCAGGGCATGAGTTTCAGGGCAGGAGTTTCAGGGCATGTAATTCAGGGCGTGAGTTTCAGGATATGATATTCATGGCATGAGTTTCAGTGCAGGAGTACCAGGGCACGAGATTCGGGGCATGAGTTTCAGGGCATGAGTTTCAGGGCATGAGATTCAGGGCAGGTGTTTCAGTGCAGGAGTTTCAGGGCACGAGATTCAGGGCATGAGATTCAGAGCATGAGTTTCAGGGCATGAGTTTCAGGGCATGAGTTTCAGGGCAGGAGTTTCAGGGCATGTGATACAAGGCGTGAGTTTCAGGATATGAGATTCATGGCATGAGTTTCAGTGCAGGTGTTTCAGGGCATGAGATTCAGGGCATGAGTTTCAGTGCATGAGTTTGAGGGCAGGAGTTTCAAGGCATGAGATTCAGGGCATGAGTTTCAGTGCATGAGTTTGAGGGCAGGAGTTTCAGGGCATGAGATTCAGGGCATGAGTTTCAGGGCATGAGATTCAGGGCAGGTATTTCAGGGCATGTAATTCAGGGCATGAGTTTCTGGGCAGATGATTCAGGGCATGAGTTTTAGGGCATGTGATTCAGGGCATGAGTTTCAGTGCATGAGTTTCAGGGCAGGAGTTTCAGGGTATGCGATTTAGAGCATGAGTTTCAGGGCATGAGGTTCAGGGCATGAGTTTCAGGGCATGAGATTCAGGGCATGAGTTTCAGTGCAGGAACTTGAGGGTATGAGATTCAGTGCACGAGTTTCAGAGCATGAGATTCAGGGCATGAGTTTCAGGGCATGAGATTCAGGGCAGGTATTTCAGGGCATGCAATTCAGGGCATGAGTTTCTGGGCAGATGATTCAGGGCAGGAATTTTAGTGCATGTGATTCAGGGCATGAGTTTCAGTGCATGAGTTTCAGGGCAGTAGTTTCAGGGTATGTGATTTAGGGCATGAGTTTCAGGGCATGAGATTCAGGGCATGAGTTTCAGGGCAGGAGTTTTAGGGCATGTGATTCAGGGCATGAGTTTGAGTGCATGAGTTTCAGGGCAGGAGTTTCAGGGTATGTGAATTAGGGCATGAGTTTCAGGGCATGAGATTCAGGGCTTGAGTTTCAGGGCATGAGATTCAGGGCATGAGATTCAGGGCATGAGTTTCAGGACAGGAGTTTCAGGGCAGGAGTTTCAGGACATGAGATTCAGGGCATGAGTTTCAGTGCAGGAACTTGAGGTCATGAGATTCAGTGCACGAGTTTCACAGCATGAGATTCCGGGCATGAGATTCAGGGCATGAGTTTCAGGGCAGGAGATTCAGGGCAGGTGCTTCAGTGCAGGAGTTTCAGGGCATGAGATTCAGGGCATGAGTTTCAGGGCATGAGTTTCAGGGCAGGAGTTTCAGGGCATGTAATTCAGGGCGTGAGTTTCAGGATATGAGATTCATGGCATGAGTTTCAGTGCAGGTGTTTCAGGGCATGAGATTCAGGGCGTGAGTTTCAGGGCATGAGATTCAGGGCAGGTATTTCAGGGCATGTAATTCAGGGCATGAGTTTCTGGGCAGAAGATTCAGGGCAGGAGTTTTAGGGCATGTGATTCAGGGCATGAGTTTCAGTGCATGAGTTTCAGTGCAGGAGTTTCAGGGCATGAGATTCAGGGCATGAGTTTCAGGGCATGAGATTCAGGGCAGGTATTTCAGGGCATGTAATTCAGGGCATGAGTTTCTGGGCAGATGATTCAGGGCAGGAGTTTTAGGGCATGTGATTCAGGGCATGAGTTTCAGTGCATGAGATTCAGGGCTTGAGGTTCAGGGCATGAGTTTCAGTGCATGAATTTGAGGGCAGGAGTTTCAAGGCATGAGATTCAGGGCATGAGTTTCAGTGCATGAGGTTGAGGGCAGGAGTTTCAGGGCATGAGATTCAGGGCATGAGTTTCAGGGCATGAGATTCAGGGCAGGAATTTCAGGGCATGTAATTCAGGGCATGAGTTTCTGGGCAGATGATTCAGGGCATTAGTTTTAGGGTATGTGGATCAGGGCATGAGATTCAGTGCATGAGTTTCAGGGCATGAGGTTCAGGGCATGAGTTTCAGGGCATGAGATTCAGGGCATGAGTTTCAGTGCAGGAACTTGAGGGCATGAGATTCAGTGCACGAGTTTCAGAGCATGAGATTCAGGGCATGAGTTTCAGGGAATGAGTTTCAGGGCATGCGTTTCAAGGCCGGAGTTTCAGGGTATGTAATTCAGGGCGTGAGTTTCAGGATATGAGATTCATGGCATGAGTTTCAGTGCAGGAGTTTCAGGGCATGAGATTCAGGCATGAGTTTCAGGGCATGAGATTCAGGACAGGAGTTTCAAGGCATGAAATTCAGGGCTTGAGTTTCACTGCATGAGCTTGAGGGCAGGAGTTTCAGGGCATGAGATTCAGGGCATGAGTTTCAGGGCATGAGATTCAGGGCAGGAATTTCAGGGCATGTAATTCAGGGCATGAGTTTCTGGGCAGATGATTCAGGGCAGGAGTTTTAGGGCATGTGATTCAGGGCATGAGATTCAGGGCATGAGTTTTAGGAAAGGAGATTCAGGGAATGAGTTTCAGGGCATGCGTTTCAAGGAAGGAGTTTCAGGGTATGTAATTCAGGGCGTGAGTTTCAGGATATGTGATTCAGGGCATGAGTTTCAGTGCATGAGTTTCAGGGCAGGAGTTTCAGGGTATGTGATTTAGGGCAAGAGTTTCAGGGCATGAGATTCAGGGCTTGAGGTTCAGGGCATGAGGTTCAGGGCATGAGTTTCAGGGCATGAGATTCAGGGCATGAGTTTCAGTGCAGTTAATTGCGGGCATGAGATTCAGTGCACGAGCTTTAGAGCATGAGATTCAGGGCTTCATTTTCAGGGCAGGAGATTCAGGGCAGGTGTTTCAGTGCAGGAGTTTCAGGGCACGAGATTCAGGGCATGAGATTCAGGGCATGAGTTTCAGGGCATGAGATTCAGTGCAGGTGTTTCAGGGCATAAGATTCAGGGCATGAGTTTCAGTGCATGAATTTGAGGGCAGGAGTTTCAAGGCATGAGATTCAGGGCATGAGTTTCAGTGCATGAGGTTGAGGGCAGGAGTTTCAGGGCATGAGATTCAGGGCATGAGTTTCAGGGCATGAGATTCAGGGCAGGAATTTCAGGGCATGTAATTCAGGGCATGAGTTTCTGGGCAGATGATTCAGGGCATTAGTTTTAGGGCATGTGGATCAGGGCATGAGATTCAGTGCATGAGTTTCAGGGCATGAGGTTCAGGGCATGAGTTTCAGGGCATGAGATTCAGGGCATGAGTTTCAGTGCAGGAACTTGAGGGCATGAGATTCAGTGCACGAGTTTCAGAGCATGAGATTCAGGGCATGAGTTTCAGGGAATGAGTTTCAGGGCATGCGTTTCAAGGCCGGAGTTTCAGGGTATGTAATTCAGGGCGTGAGTTTCAGGATATGAGATTCATGGCATGAGTTTCAGTGCAGGAGTTTCAGGGCATGAGATTCAGGCATGAGTTTCAGGGCATGAGATTCAGGACAGGAGTTTCAAGGCATGACATTCAGGGCTTGAGTTTCACTGCATGAGCTTGAGGGCAGGAGTTTCAGGGCATGAGATTCAGGGCATGAGTTTCAGGGCATGAGATTCAGGGCAGGAATTTCAGGGCATGTAATTCAGGGCATGAGTTTCTGGGCAGATGATTCAGGGCAGGAGTTTTAGGGCATGTGATTCAGGGCATGAGATTCAGGGCATGAGTTTTAGGAAAGGAGATTCAGGGAATGAGTTTCAGGGCATGCGTTTCAAGGAAGGAGTTTCAGGGTATGTAATTCAGGGCGTGAGTTTCAGGATATGAGATTCATGGCATGAGTTTCAGTGCAGGAGTTTCAGGGCATGATATTCAGGGCATGAGTTTCAGGGCATGAGATTCAGGACAGGAGTTTCAAGGCATGAAATTCAGGGCTTGAGTTTCACTGCATGAGTTTGAGGGCAGGAGTTTCAGGGCATGAGATTCAGGGCATGAGTTTCAGGGCATGAGATTCAGGGCAGGAATTTCAGGGCATGTAATTCAGGGCATGAGTTTCTGGGCAGATGATTCAGGGCAGGAGTTTTAGGGCATGTGATTCAGGGCATGAGTTTCAGTGCATGAGTTTCAGGGGAGGAGATTCAGGGCTTGAGTTTCAGGGCATGATTTTCAGGGCAGGAGATTCAGGGCAGGTGTTTCAGTGCAGGAGTTTCTGGGCATCAGATTCAGGCATGAGATTCAGGGCATGAGTTTCAGGATATGAGATTCATGGCATGAGTTTCAGTGCAGGAGATTCAGGGCTTGAGTTTCAGTGCATAAGTTTGAGGGCAGGAGTTTCAAGGCATGAGATTCAGGGCATGAGTTTCAGTGCATGAGTTTGAGGGCAGGAGTTTCAGGGCACGAGATTCAGGGCATGAGATTCAGGGCAGGTATTTCAGGGCATGTAATTCAGGGCATGAGTTTCTGGGCAGATGATTCAGGGCAGGAGTTTTAGGGCATGTGATTCAGGGCAAGAGTTTCAGGGCATGAGATTCAGGGCTTGAGTTTCAGGGCATGCGGTTCAGGGCATGAGCTTCAGGGCATGAGATTCAGGGCATGAGTTTCAGTGCAGTTAATTGAGGGCATGAGATTCAGTGCACGAGTTTTAGAGCATGAGATTCAGGGCTTCATTTTCAGGGCAGGAGATTCAGGGCAGGTGTTTCAGTGCAGGAGTTTCAGGGCATGAGATTCAGGGCATGAGTTTCAGGGCAGGAGTTTCAGGGCATGAGTTTCAGGGCAGGAGTTTCAGGGCATGTGATTCAGGACGTGAAATCCAGGATATGAGATTCATGGCATGAGTTTAAGTGCAGGAGTTTCAGGGCATGAGATTCAGGGCATGAGTTTCAGGGTAGGTGATTCAGGGCAGGAGTTTCAGGACATGAGATTCAGGGCATGAGTTTCAGTGCAGGACCTTGAGGTCATGAGATTCAGTGCACGAGTTTCAGAGCGTGAGATTCAGGGCATGAGATTCAGGGCATGAGTTTCAAAGCAGGAGATTCAGGGCAGGTGTTTCAGTGCTGGAGTTTCAGGGCATGAGATTCAGGGCATGAGATTCAGGGCATGAGTTTTAGGACAGGAGATTCAGGGAATGAGATTCAGGGCATGAGTTTCAAAGCAGGAGATTCAGGGCAGGTGTTTCAGTGCAGGAGTTTCAGGGCATGAGATTCAGGGCATGAGATTCAGGGCATGAGTTTTAGGACAGGAGATTCAGGGAATGAGTTTCAGGGCATGCGTTTCAAGGCAGGAGTTTCAGGGCATGTAATTCAGGGCGTGAGTTTCAGGATATGAGATTCATGGCATGAGTTTCAGTGCAGGAGTTTCAGGGCATGTAATTCAGGGCATGAGTTTCTGGGCAGATGATTCAGGGCAGGAGTTTTAGGGCATGTGATTCAGGGAATGAGTTTCAGTGCATGAGTTTCAGGGCAGGAGTTTCAGGGTATGTGATTTAGGGCAAGAGTTTCAGGGCATGAGATTCAGGGCTTGAGGTTCAGGGCATGAGGTTCAGGGCATGAGTTTCAGGGCATGAGATTCAGGGCATGAGTTTCAGTGCAGTTAATTGCGGGCATGAGATTCAGTGCACGAGCTTTAGAGCATGAGATTCAGGGCTTCATTTTCAGGGCAGGAGATTCAGGGCAGGTGTTTCAGTGCAGGAGTTTCAGGGCACGAGATTCAGGGCATGAGATTCAGGGCATGAGTTTCAGGGCATGAGATTCAGTGCAGGTGTTTCAGGGCATGAGATTCAGGGCATGAGTTTCAGTGCATGAATTTGAGGGCAGGAGTTTCAAGGCATGAGATTCAGGGCATGAGTTTCAGTGCATGAGGTTGAGGGCAGGAGTTTCAGGGCATGAGATTCAGGGCATGAGTTTCAGGGCATGAGATTCAGGGCAGGAATTTCAGGGCATGTAATTCAGGGCATGAGTTTCTGGGCAGATGATTCAGGGCATTAGTTTTAGGGCATGTGGATCAGGGCATGAGATTCAGTGCATGAGTTTCAGGGCATGAGGTTCAGGGCATGAGTTTCAGGGCATGAGATTCAGGGCATGAGTTTCAGTGCAGGAACTTGAGGGCATGAGATTCAGTGCACGAGTTTCAGAGCATGAGATTCAGGGCATGAGTTTCAGGGAATGAGTTTCAGGGCATGCGTTTCAAGGCCGGAGTTTCAGGGTATGTAATTCAGGGCGTGAGTTTCAGGATATGAGATTCATGGCATGCGTTTCAGTGCAGGAGTTTCAGGGCATGAGATTCAGGCATGAGTTTCAGGGCATGAGTTTCAGGACAGGAGTTTCAAGGCATGAAATTCAGGGCTTGAGTTTCACTGCATGAGCTTGAGGGCAGGAGTTTCAGGGCATGAGATTCAGGGCATGAGTTTCAGGGCATGAGATTCAGGGCAGGAATTTCAGGGCATGTAATTCAGGGCATGAGTTTCTGGGCAGATGATTCAGGGCAGGAGTTTTAGGGCATGTGATTCAGGGCATGAGATTCAGGGCATGAGTTTTAGGAAAGGAGATTCAGGGAATGAGTTTCAGGGCATGCGTTTCAAGGAAGGAGTTTCAGGGTATGTAATTCAGGGCGTGAGTTTCAGGATATGTGATTCAGGGCATGAGTTTCAGTGCATGAGTTTCAGGGCAGGAGTTTCAGGGTATGTGATTTAGGGCAAGAGTTTCAGGGCATGAGATTCAGGGCTTGAGGTTCAGGGCATGAGGTTCAGGGCATGAGTTTCAGGGCATGAGATTCAGGGCATGAGTTTCAGTGCAGTTAATTGCGGGCATGAGATTCAGTGCACGAGCTTTAGAGCATGAGATTCAGGGTTTCATTTTCAGGGCAGGAGATTCAGGGCAGGTGTTTCAGTGCAGGAGTTTCAGGGCACGAGATTCAGGGCATGAGATTCAGGGCATGAGTTTCAGGGCATGAGATTCAGTGCAGGTGTTTCAGGGCATGAGATTCAGGGCATGAGTTTCAGTGCATGAATTTGAGGGCAGGAGTTTCAAGGCATGAGATTCAGGGCATGAGTTTCAGTGCATGAGGTTGAGGGCAGGAGTTTCAGGGCATGAGATTCAGGGCATGAGTTTCAGGGCATGAGATTCAGGGCAGGAATTTCAGGGCATGTAATTCAGGACATGAGTTTCTGGGGAGATGATTCAGGGCATTAGTTTTAGGGCATGTGGATCAGGGCATGAGATTCAGTGCATGAGTTTCAGGGCATGAGGTTCAGGGCACGAGTTTCAGGGTATGAGATTCAGGGCATGAGTTTCAGTGCAGGAACTTGAGGGCATGAGATTCAGTGCACGAGTTTCAGAGCATGAGATTCAGGGCATGAGTTTCAGGGAATGAGTTTCAGGGCATGCGTTTCAAGGCCGGAGTTTCAGGGTATGTAATTCAGGGCGTGAGTTTCAGGATATGAGATTCATGGCATGAGTTTCAGTGCAGGAGTTTCAGGGCATGAGATTCAGGCATGAGTTTCAGGGCATGAGATTCAGGACAGGAGTTTCAAGGCATGAAATTCAGGGCTTGAGTTTCACTGCATGAGCTTGAGGGCAGGAGTTTCAGGGCATGAGATTCAGGGCATGAGTTTCAGGGCATGAGATTCAGGGCAGGAATTTCAGGGCATGTAATTCAGGGCATGAGTTTCTGGGCAGATGATTCAGGGCAGGAGTTTTAGGGCATGTGATTCAGGGCATGAGATTCAGGGCATGAGTTTTAGGAAAGGAGATTCAGGGAATGAGTTTCAGGGCATGCGTTTCAAGGAAGGAGTTTCAGGGTATGTAATTCAGGGCGTGAGTTTCAGGATATGAGATTCATGGCATGAGTTTCAGTGCAGGAGTTTCAGGGCATGATATTCAGGGCATGAGTTTCAGGGCATGAGATTCAGGACAGGAGTTTCAAGGCATGAAATTCAGGGCTTGAGTTTCACTGCATGAGTTTGAGGGCAGGAGTTTCAGGGCATGAGATTCAGGGCATGAGTTTCAGGGCATGAGATTCAGGGCAGGAATTTCAGGGCACGTAATTCAGGGCATGAGTTTCTGGGCAGATGATTCAGGGCAGGAGTTTTAGGGCATGTGATTCAGGGCATGAGTTTCAGTGCATGAGTTTCAGGGGAGGAGATTCAGGGCTTGAGTTTCAGGGCATGATTTTCAGGGCAGGAGATTCAGGGCAGGTGTTTCAGTGCAGGAGTTTCTGGGCATGAGATTCAGGGCATGAGATTCAGGGCATGAGTTTCAGGATATGAGATTCATGGCATGAGTTTCAGTGCAGGAGATTCAGGGCCTGAGTTTCAGTGCATAAGTTTGAGGGCAGGAGTTTCAAGGCATGAGATTCAGGGCATGAGTTTCAGTGCATGAGTTTGTGGGCAGGAGTTTCAGGGCATGTAATTCAGGGCGTGAGTTTCAGTGCATGAGATTCAAGCCAGATATTTCAGGGCATGTAATTCACGGCATGAGTTTCTGGGCAGCTGATTCAGGGCAGGAGTTTTAGGGCATGTGATTCAGGGCATGAGTTTCAGGGCATGAGTTTCAGTGCAGGAGTTTCAGGGCATGAGATTCAGGGCATGAATTTCAGGGCATGAGATTCAGGGCAGGTATTTCAGGGCATGTAATTCAGGGCATGAGTTTCTGGGCAGATGATTCAGGGCAGGAGTTTTAGGGCATGTGATTCAGGGCAAGAGTTTCAGGGCATGAGATTCAGGGCTTGAGTTTCAGGGCATGAGGTTCAGGGCATGAGCTTCAGGGCATGAGATTCAGGGCATGAGTTTCAGTGCAGTTAATTGAGGGCATGAGATTCAGTGCACGAGTTTTAGAGCATGAGATTCAGGGCTTCATTTTCAGGGCAGGAGATTCAGGGCAGGTGTTTCAGTGCAGGAGTTTCAGGGCATGAGATTCAGGGCATGAGATTCAGGGCATGAGTTTCAGGACAGGAGATTCAGGGCATGAGTTTCAGGGCATGAGTTTCAGGGCAGGAGTTTCAGGGCATGTGATTCAGGACGTGAAATCCAGGATATGAGATTCATGGCATGAGTTTCAGGGTAGGTGATTCAGGGCAGGAGTTTCAGGACATGAGATTCAGGGCATGAGTTTCAGTGCAGGACCTTGAGGTCATGAGATTCAGTGCACGAGTTTCAGAGCGTGAGATTCAGGGCATGAGATTCAGGGCATGAGTTTCAAAGCAGGAGATTCAGGGCAGGTGTTTCAGTGCAGGAGTTTCAGGGCATGAGATTCAGGGCATGAGATTCAGGGCATGAGTTTTAGGACAGGAGATTCAGGGAATGAGTTTCAGGGCATGCGTTTCAAGGCAGGAGTTTCAGGGCATGTAATTCAGGGCGTGAGTTTCAGGATATGAGATTCATGGCATGAGTTTCAGTGCAGGAGTTTCAGGGCATGAGATTCAGGGCATGAGTTTCAGGGCATGAGATTCAGGACAGGAGTTTCAAGGCATGAAATTCAGGGCTTGAGTTTCACTGCATGAGTTTGAGGGCAGGAGTTTTAGGGCATGTGATTCAGGGCATGAGTTTCAGTGCATGAGATTCAGGGCAGGAGATTCAGGGTATGAGATTTAGGGCATGAGTTTCAGTGCATGAGATTCAGGGCTTGAGTTTCAGGGCATGATTTTCAGGGCAGGAGATTCAGGGCAGGTGTTTCAGTGCAGGAGTTTCTGGGCATGAGATTTAGGGCATGAGATTCAGGGCATGAGTTTCAGGATATGAGATTCATGGCATGAGTTTCAGTGCAGGAGATTCAGGGCATGAGATTCAGGGTATGAGATTCAGGGCATGAGTTTCAGGGCATGAGTTTCAGGGCATGAGTTTCAGGGCAGGTGTTTCAGGGCATGTGATTCAGGGCGTGAGTTTCAGGATATGAGATTCATGGCATGAGTTTCAGTGCAGGAGTTTCAGGGCATGAGATTCAGGGCATGAGTTTAAGGGTAGGTGATTCAGGGCAGGAGTTTCAGGACATGAGATTCAGGGCATGAGTTTCAGTGCAGGAACTTGAGGTAATAAGATTCAGTGCACGAGTTCCAGAGCGTGAGATTCAGGGCATGAGATTCAGGGCATGAGTTTCAGGGCAGGAGATTCAGGACATTTGTTTCAGTGCAGGAGTTTCAGGGCATGAGATTCAGGGCATGAGATTCAGGGCATGAGATTTAGGACAAGAGATTCAGGGCATGAGTTTCAGGGCATGAGATTCAGGACAGGAGTTTCAAGGCATGAAATTCAGGGCTTGAGTTTCACTGCATGAGTTTGAGGGCAGGAGTTTTAGGGCATGTGATTCAGGGCATGAGTTTCAGTGCATGAGTTTCAGGGCAGGAGATTCAGGGTATGAGATTTAGGGCATGAGTTTCAGTGCATGAGATTCAGGGCTTGAGTTTCAGGGCATGATTTTCAGGGCAGGAGATTCAGGGCAGGTGTTTCAGTGCAAGAGTTTCTGGGCATGAGATTCAGGGCATGAGATTCAGGGCATGAGTTTCAGGATATGAGATTCATGGCATGAGTTTCAGTGCAGGAGATTCAGGGCATGAGATTCAGGGTATGAGATTCAGGGCATGAGTTTCAGGGCATGAGTTTCAGGGCATGAGTTTCAGGGCAGGTGTTTCAGGGCATGTGATTCAGGGCGTGAGTTTCAGGATATGAGATTCATGGCATGAGTTTCAGTGCAGGAGTTTCAGCGCATGAGATTCAGGGCATGAGTTTAAGGGTAGGTGATTCAGGGCAGGAGTTTCAGGACATGAGATTCAGGGCATGAGTTTCAGTGCAGGAACTTGAGGTAATAAGATTCAGTGCACGAGTTTCAGAGCGTGAGATTCAGGGCATGAGTTTCAGGGCAGGAGATTCAGGACATTTGTTTCAGTGCAGGAGTTTCAGGGCATGAGATTCAGGGCATGAGATTCAGTGCATGAGTTTCAGGGCATGAGGTTCAGGGCATGAGTTTCAGGGCATGAGATTCAGGGCATGAGTTTCAGTGCAGGAACTTGAGGGCATGAGATTCAGTGCACGAGTTTCAGAGCATGAGATTCAGGGCATGAGTTTCAGGGAATGAGTTTCAGGGCATGCGTTTCAAGGCCGGAGTTTCAGGGTATGTAATTCAGGGCGTGAGTTTCAGGATATGAGATTCATGGCATGCGTTTCAGTGCAGGAGTTTCAGGGCATGAGATTCAGGCATGAGTTTCAGGGCATGAGTTTCAGGACAGGAGTTTCAAGGCATGAAATTCAGGGCTTGAGTTTCACTGCATGAGCTTGAGGGCAGGAGTTTCAGGGCATGAGATTCAGGGCATGAGTTTCAGGGCATGAGATTCAGGGCAGGAATTTCAGGGCATGTAATTCAGGGCATGAGTTTCTGGGCAGATGATTCAGGGCAGGAGTTTTAGGGCATGTGATTCAGGGCATGAGATTCAGGGCATGAGTTTTAGGAAAGGAGATTCAGGGAATGAGTTCCAGGGCATGCGTTTCAAGGAAGGAGTTTCAGGGTATGTAATTCAGGGCGTGAGTTTCAGGATATGTGATTCAGGGCATGAGTTTCAGTGCATGAGTTTCAGGGCAGGAGTTTCAGGGTATGTGATTTAGGGCAAGAGTTTCAGGGCATGAGATTCAGGGCTTGAGGTTCAGGGCATGAGGTTCAGGGCATGAGTTTCAGGGCATGAGATTCAGGGCATGAGTTTCAGTGCAGTTAATTGCGGGCATGAGATTCAGTGCACGAGCTTTAGAGCATGAGATTCAGGGCTTCATTTTCAGGGCAGGAGATTCAGGGCAGGTGTTTCAGTGCAGGAGTTTCAGGGCACGAGATTCAGGGCATGAGATTCAGGGCATGAGTTTCAGGGCATGAGATTCAGTGCAGGTGTTTCAGGGCATGAGATTCAGGGCATGAGTTTCAGTGCATGAATTTGAGGGCAGGAGTTTCAAGGCATGAGATTCAGGGCATGAGTTTCAGTGCATGAGGTTGAGGGCAGGAGTTTCAGGGCATGAGATTCAGGGCATGAGTTTCAGGGCATGAGATTCAGGGCAGGAATTTCAGGGCATGTAATTCAGGACATGAGTTTCTGGGCAGATGATTCAGGGCATTAGTTTTAGGGCATGTGGATCAGGGCATGAGATTCAGTGCATGAGTTTCAGGGCATGAGGTTCAGGGCACGAGTTTCAGGGTATGAGATTCAGGGCATGAGTTTCAGTGCAGGAACTTGAGGGCATGAGATTCAGTGCACGAGTTTCAGAGCATGAGATTCAGGGCATGAGTTTCAGGGAATGAGTTTCAGGGCATGCGTTTCAAGGCCGGAGTTTCAGGGTATGTAATTCAGGGCGTGAGTTTCAGGATATGAGATTCATGGCATGAGTTTCAGTGCAGGAGTTTCAGGGCATGAGATTCAGGCATGAGTTTCAGGGCATGAGATTCAGGACAGGAGTTTCAAGGCATGAAATTCAGGGCTTGAGTTTCACTGCATGAGCTTGAGGGCAGGAGTTTCAGGGCATGAGATTCAGGGCATGAGTTTCAGGGCATGAGATTCAGGGCAGGAATTTCAGGGCATGTAATTCAGGGCATGAGTTTCTGGGCAGATGATTCAGGGCAGGAGTTTTAGGGCATGTGATTCAGGGCATGAGATTCAGGGCATGAGTTTTAGGAAAGGAGATTCAGGGAATGAGTTTCAGGGCATGCGTTTCAAGGAAGGAGTTTCAGGGTATGTAATTCAGGGCATGAGTTTCAGGATATGAGATTCATGGCATGAGTTTCAGTGCAGGAGTTTCAGGGCATGATATTCAGGGCATGAGTTTCAGGGCATGAGATTCAGGACAGGAGTTTCAAGGCATGAAATTCAGGGCTTGAGTTTCACTGCATGAGTTTGAGGGCAGGAGTTTCAGGGCATGAGATTCAGGGCATGAGTTTCAGGGCATGAGATTCAGGGCAGGAATTTCAGGGCATGTAATTCAGGGCATGAGTTTCTGGGCAGATGATTCAGGGCAGGAGTTTTAGGGCATGTGATTCAGGGCATGAGTTTCAGTGCATGAGTTTCAGGGGAGGAGATTCAGGGCTTGAGTTTCAGGGCATGATTTTCAGGGCAGGAGATTCAGGGCAGGTGTTTCAGTGCAGGAGTTTCTGGGCATGAGATTCAGGGCATGAGATTCAGGGCATGAGTTTCAGGATATGAGATTCATGGCATGAGTTTCAGTGCAGGAGATTCAGGGCTTGAGTTTCAGTGCATAAGTTTGAGGGCAGGAGTTTCAAGGCATGAGATTCAGGGCATGAGTTTCAGTGCATGAGTTTGTGGGCAGGAGTTTCAGGGCATGTAATTCAGGGCGTGAGTTTCAGTGCATGAGATTCAGGCCAGATATTTCAGGGCATGTAATTCACGGCATGAGTTTCTGGGCAGCTGATTCAGGGCAGGAGTTTTAGGGCATGTGATTCAGGGCATGAGTTTCAGGGCATGAGTTTCAGTGCAGGAGTTTCAGGGCATGAGATTCAGGGCATGAATTTCAGGGCATGAGATTCAGGGCAGGTATTTCAGGGCATGTAATTCAGGGCATGAGTTTCTGGGCAGATGATTCAGGGCAGGAGTTTTAGGGCATGTGATTCAGGGCAAGAGTTTCAGGGCATGAGATTCAGGGCTTGAGTTTCAGGGCATGAGGTTCAGGGCATGAGCTTCAGGGCATGAGATTCAGGGCATGAGTTTCAGTGCAGTTAATTGAGGGCATGAGATTCAGTGCACGAGTTTTAGAGCATGAGATTCAGGGCTTCATTTTCAGGGCAGGAGATTCAGGGCAGGTGTTTCAGTGCAGGAGTTTCAGGGCATGAGATTCAGGGCATGAGATTCAGGGCATGAGTTTCAGGACAGGAGATTCAGGGCATGAGTTTCAGGGCATGAGTTTCAGGGCAGGAGTTTCAGGGCATGTGATTCAGGACGTGAAATCCAGGATATGAGATTCATGGCATGAGTTTCAGGGTAGGTGATTCAGGGCAGGAGTTTCAGGACATGAGATTCAGGGCATGAGTTTCAGTGCAGGACCTTGAGGTCATGAGATTCAGTGCACGAGTTTCAGAGCGTGAGATTCAGGGCATGAGATTCAGGGCATGAGTTTCAAAGCAGGAGATTCAGGGCAGGTGTTTCAGTGCAGGAGTTTCAGGGCATGAGATTCAGGGCATGAGATTCAGGGCATGAGTTTTAGGACAGGAGATTCAGGGAATGAGTTTCAGGGCATGCGTTTCAAGGCAGGAGTTTCAGGGCATGTAATTCAGGGCGTGAGTTTCAGGATATGAGATTCATGGCATGAGTTTCAGTGCAGGAGTTTCAGGGCATGAGATTCAGGGCATGAGTTTCAGGGCATGAGATTCAGGACAGGAGTTTCAAGGCATGAAATTCAGGGCTTGAGTTTCACTGCATGAGTTTGAGGGCAGGAGTTTTAGGGCATGTGATTCAGGGCATGAGTTTCAGTGCATGAGATTCAGGGCAGGAGATTCAGGGTATGAGATTTAGGGCATGAGTTTCAGTGCATGAGATTCAGGGCTTGAGTTTCAGGGCATGATTTTCAGGGCAGGAGATTCAGGGCAGGTGTTTCAGTGCAGGAGTTTCTGGGCATGAGATTTAGGGCATGAGATTCAGGGCATGAGTTTCAGGATATGAGATTCATGGCATGAGTTTCAGTGCAGGAGATTCAGGGCATGAGATTCAGGGTATGAGATTCAGGGCATGAGTTTCAGGGCATGAGTTTCAGGGCATGAGTTTCAGGGCAGGTGTTTCAGGGCATGTGATTCAGGGCGTGAGTTTCAGGATATGAGATTCATGGCATGAGTTTCAGTGCAGGAGTTTCAGGGCATGAGATTCAGGGCATGAGTTTAAGGGTAGGTGATTCAGGGCAGGAATTTCAGGACATGAGATTCAGGGCATGAGTTTCAGTGCAGGAACTTGAGGTAATAAGATTCAGTGCACGAGTTTCAGAGCGTGAGATTCAGGGCATGAGATTCAGGGCATGAGTTTCAGGGCAGGAGATTCAGGACATTTGTTTCAGTGCAGGAGTTTCAGGGCATGAGATTCAGGGCATGAGATTCAGGGCATGAGATTTAGGACAAGAGATTCAGGGCATGAGTTTCAGGGCATGAGATTCAGGACAGGAGTTTCAAGGCATGAAATTCAGGGCTTGAGTTTCACTGCATGAGTTTGAGGGCAGGAGTTTTAGGGCATGTGATTCAGGGCATGAGTTTCAGTGCATGAGTTTCAGGGCAGGAGATTCAGGGTATGAGATTTAGGGCATGAGTTTCAGTGCATGAGATTCAGGGCTTGAGTTTCAGGGCATGATTTTCAGGGCAGGAGATTCAGGGCAGGTGTTTCAGTGCAAGAGTTTCTGGGCATGAGATTCAGGGCATGAGATTCAGGGCATGAGTTTCAGGATATGAGATTCATGGCATGAGTTTCAGTGCAGGAGATTCAGGGCATGAGATTCAGGGTATGAGATTCAGGGCATGAGTTTCAGGGCATGAGTTTCAGGGCATGAGTTTCAGGGCAGGTGTTTCAGGGCATGTGATTCAGGGCGTGAGTTTCAGGATATGAGATTCATGGCATGAGTTTCAGTGCAGGAGTTTCAGGGCATGAGATTCAGGGCATGAGTTTAAGGGTAGGTGATTCAGGGCAGGAGTTTCAGGACATGAGATTCAGGGCATGAGTTTCAGTGCAGGAACTTGAGGTAATAAGATTCAGTGCACGAGTTTCAGAGCGTGAGATTCAGGGCATGAGTTTCAGGGCAGGAGATTCAGGACATTTGTTTCAGTGCAGGAGTTTCAGGGCATGAGATTCAGGGCATGAGATTCAGGGCATGAGATTTAGGACAGGAGATTCAGGGCATGAGTTTCAGGGCATGAGTTTCAGGGATGAGTTTCAGAGCAGGAGTTTCAGGGCGTGAGTTTCAGGACATGAGATTCATGGCATGAGTTTCAGTGCAGGAGTTTCGGGCATGAGATTCAGGGCATGAGTTTCTGTGCAGATGATTCAGGGCAGGAGTTTTAGGGCATGTGATTCAGGGCATGAGTTTCAGTGCATGAGTTTCAGTGCAGGAGTTTCAGGGCATGAGTTTCAGGGCATGAGATTCAGGGCAGGTATTTCAGGGCATGTAATTCAGGGCATGAGTTTCTGGGCAGATGATTCAGGGGAAGGAGTTTTAGGGCATGTGATTCAGGGCATGAGTTTCAGTGCATGAGTTTCAGGGCAGGAGTTTCAGGGCATGTGATTCAGGGCGTGAGTTTCAGGACATGAGATTCATGGCAGGAGTTTCAGTGCAGTAGTTTCAGGGCATGAGTTTCAGGGTAGGTGATTCAGGGCAGGAGTTTCAGGACATGAGATTCAGGGCATGAGTTTCAGTGCATGAACTTGAGGTAATGAGATTCAGTGCACGAGTTTCAGAGCGTGAGATTCAGGGCATGAGATTCAGGGCATGAGTTTCAGGGCGGGAGATTCAGGGCAGGTGTTTCAGTGCAGGAGTTTCAGGGCATGAGATTCAGGGCATGAGTTTTAGGACAGGAGATTCAGGGCATGAGTTTCAGGGCATGAGTTTCAGGGCATGAGTTTCAGGGCAGGAGTTTCAGGGCATGTAATTCACGGTGTGAGTTTCAGGATATGAGATTCATGGCATGAGTTTCAGTACAGGAGTTTCAGGGCATGAGACTCAGGGCATGAGTTTCAGGGCATGAGATTCAGGACAGGAGTTTCAAGGCATGAGATTCAGGGCATGAGTTTCAGTGCATGAGTTTGAGGGCAGGAGTTTCAAGGCATGAGATTCAGGGCATGAGTTTCAGTGCATGAGTTTGAGGGAAGGAGCTTCAGGGCATGAGATTCAGGGCATGAGTTTCAGGGCATGAGATTCAGGGCAGGTATTTCAGGGCATGTAATTCAGGGCATGAGTTTCTGGCCAGATGATTCAGTGCACGAGTTTCAGAGCATGAGATTCAGGGCATGAGATTCAGGGCATGATTTTCAGGGCAGGAGATGCAGGGCAGGTGTTTCAGTGCCGGAGTTTCAGGGCAAGAGATTCAGGGCATGAGATTCAGGGCATGAGTTTCAGGGCATGAGTTTCAGGGCAGGAGTTTCAGGGCATGTGATTCAGGGCGTGAGTTTCAGGATATGAGATTCATGGCATGAGTTTCAGTGCAGGAGTTTCAGGGCATGAGATTCCGGGCATGAGTTGCAGTGCATGAGTTTGAGGGCAGGAGTTTGAAGGCATGAGATTCAGGGGATGAGTTTCAGTGCATGAGTTTGGGGGCACGAGTTTCAAGGCATGAGATTCAGGGCATGAGTTTCAGTGCATGAGTTTGAGGGCAGGAGTTTCAGGGCATGAGATTCAGGGCATGAGTTTCAGGGCATGAGTTTCAGGGCAGGAGTTTCAGGGCATGTAATTCAGGGCGTGAGTTTCAGGATATGATATTCATGGCATGAGTTTCAGTGCAGGAGTACCAGGGCACGAGATTCGGGGCATGAGTTTCAGGGCATGAGTTTCAGGGCATGAGATTCAGGGCAGGTGTTTCAGTGCAGGAGTTTCAGGGCACGAGATTCAGGGCATGAGATTCAGAGCATGAGTTTCAGGGCATGAGTTTCAGGGCATGAGTTTCAGGGCAGGAGTTTCAGGGCATGTGATACAAGGCGTGAGTTTCAGGATATCAGATTCATGGCATGAGTTTCAGTGCAGGTGTTTCAGGGCATGAGATTCAGGGCATGAGTTTCAGTGCATGAGTTTGAGGGCAGGAGTTTCAAGGCATGAGATTCAGGGCATGAGTTTCAGTGCATGAGTTTGAGGGCAGGAGTTTCAGGGCATGAGATTCAGGGCATGAGTTTCAGGGCATGAGATTCAGGGCAGGTATTTCAGGGCATGTAATTCAGGGCATGAGTTTCTGGGCAGATGATTCAGGGCATGAGTTTTAGGGCATGTGATTCAGGGCATGAGTTTCAGTGCATGAGTTTCAGGGCAGGAGTTTCAGGGTATGCGATTTAGAGCATGAGTTTCAGGGCATGAGGTTCAGGGCATGAGTTTCAGGGCATGAGATTCAGTGCATGAGTTTCAGTGCAGGAACTTGAGGGCATGAGATTCAGTGCACGAGTTTCAGAGCATGAGATTCAGGGCATGAGATTCAGGGCATGAGTTTCAGGGCATGAGATTCAGGGCAGGTATTTCAGGGCATGTAATTCAGGGCATGAGTTTCTGGGCAGAAGATTCAGGGCAGGAATTTTAGTGCATGTGATTTAGGGCATGAGTTTCAGGGCATGAGATTCAGGGCATGAGTTTCAGGGCAGGAGTTTTAGGGCATGTGATTCAGGGCATGAGTTTGAGTGCATGAGTTTCAGGGCAGGAGTTTCAGGGTATGTGAATTAGGGCATGAGTTTCAGGGCATGAGATTCAGGGCTTGAGTTTCAGGGCATGAGATTCAGGGCATGAGATTCAGGGCATGAGTTTCAGGACAGGAGTTTCAGGGCATGAGTTTCAGGGCATGAGTTTCAGGGCAGGAGTTTCAGGGCATGAGTTTCAGGGTAGGTGATTCAGGGCAGGAGTTTCAGGACATGAGATTCAGGGCATGAGTTTCAGTGCAGGAACTTGAGGTCATGAGATTCAGTGCACGAGTTTCACAGCATGAGATTCCGGGCATGCGATTCAGGGCATGAGTTTCAGGGCAGGAGATTCAGGGCAGGTGCTTCAGTGCAGGAGTTTCAGGGCATGAGATTCAGGGCATGAGTTTCAGGGCATGAGTTTCAGGGCAGGAGTTTCAGGGCATGTAATTCAGGGCGTGAGTTTCAGGATATGAGATTCATGGCATGAGTTTCAGTGCAGGAGTTTCAGGGCATGAGATTCAGGGCGTGAGTTTCTGGGCATGAGATTCAGGGCAGGTATTTCAGGGCATGTAATTCAGGGCATGAGTTTCTGGGCAGAAGATTCAGGGCAGGAGTTTTAGGGCATGTGATTCAGGGCATGAGTTTCAGTGCATGAGTTTCAGTGCAGGAGTTTCAGGGCATGAGATTCAGGGCAGGTATTTCAGGGCATGTAATTCAGGGCATGAGTTTCTGGGCAGATGATTCAGGGCAGGAGTTTTAGGGCATGTGATTCAGGGCATGAGTTTCAGGGCATGAGACTCAGGGCATGAGTTTCAGGGCATGAGATTCAGGACAGGAGTTTCAAGGCATGAGATTCAGGGCATGAGTTTCAGTGCATGAGTTTGAGGGCAGGAGTTTCAAGGCATGAGATTCAGGGCATGAGTTTCAGTGCATGAGTTTGAGGGAAGGAGCTTCAGGGCATGAGATTCAGGGCATGAGTTTCAGGGCATGAGATTCAGGGCAGGTATTTCAGGGCATGTAATTCAGGGCATGAGTTTCTGGCCAGATGATTCAGTGCACGAGTTTCAGAGCATGAGATTCAGGGCATGAGATTCAGGGCATGATTTTCAGGGCAGGAGATGCAGGGCAGGTGTTTCAGTGCCGGAGTTTCAGGGCAAGAGATTCAGGGCATGAGATTCAGGGCATGAGTTTCAGGGCATGAGTTTCAGGGCAGGAGTTTCAGGGCATGTGATTCAGGGCGTGAGTTTCAGGATATGAGATTCATGGCATGAGTTTCAGTGCAGGAGTTTCAGGGCATGAGATTCCGGGCATGAGTTGCAGTGCATGAGTTTGAGGGCAGGAGTTTGAAGGCATGAGATTCAGGGGATGAGTTTCAGTGCATGAGTTTGGGGGCACGAGTTTCAAGGCATGAGATTCAGGGCATGAGTTTCAGTGCATGAGTTTGAGGGCAGGAGTTTCAGGGCATGAGATTCAGGGCATGAGTTTCAGGGCATGAGTTTCAGGGCAGGAGTTTCAGGGCATGTAATTCAGGGCGTGAGTTTCAGGATATGATATTCATGGCATGAGTTTCAGTGCAGGAGTACCAGGGCACGAGATTCGGGGCATGAGTTTCAGGGCATGAGTTTCAGGGCATGAGATTCAGGGCAGGTGTTTCAGTGCAGGAGTTTCAGGGCACGAGATTCAGGGCATGAGATTCAGAGCATGAGTTTCAGGGCATGAGTTTCAGGGCATGAGTTTCAGGGCAGGAGTTTCAGGGCATGTGATACAAGGCGTGAGTTTCAGGATATCAGATTCATGGCATGAGTTTCAGTGCAGGTGTTTCAGGGCATGAGATTCAGGGCATGAGTTTCAGTGCATGAGTTTGAGGGCAGGAGTTTCAAGGCATGAGATTCAGGGCATGAGTTTCAGTGCATGAGTTTGAGGGCAGGAGTTTCAGGGCATGAGATTCAGGGCATGAGTTTCAGGGCATGAGATTCAGGGCAGGTATTTCAGGGCATGTAATTCAGGGCATGAGTTTCTGGGCAGATGATTCAGGGCATGAGTTTTAGGGCATGTGATTCAGGGCATGAGTTTCAGTGCATGAGTTTCAGGGCAGGAGTTTCAGGGTATGCGATTTAGAGCATGAGTTTCAGGGCATGAGGTTCAGGGCATGAGTTTCAGGGCATGAGATTCAGTGCATGAGTTTCAGTGCAGGAACTTGAGGGCATGAGATTCAGTGCACGAGTTTCAGAGCATGAGATTCAGGGCATGAGATTCAGGGCATGAGTTTCAGGGCATGAGATTCAGGGCAGGTATTTCAGGGCATGTAATTCAGGGCATGAGTTTCTGGGCAGAAGATTCAGGGCAGGAATTTTAGTGCATGTGATTTAGGGCATGAGTTTCAGGGCATGAGATTCAGGGCATGAGTTTCAGGGCAGGAGTTTTAGGGCATGTGATTCAGGGCATGAGTTTGAGTGCATGAGTTTCAGGGCAGGAGTTTCAGGGTATGTGAATTAGGGCATGAGTTTCAGGGCATGAGATTCAGGGCTTGAGTTTCAGGGCATGAGATTCAGGGCATGAGATTCAGGGCATGAGTTTCAGGACAGGAGTTTCAGGGCATGAGTTTCAGGGCATGAGTTTCAGGGCAGGAGTTTCAGGGCATGAGTTTCAGGGTAGGTGATTCAGGGCAGGAGTTTCAGGACATGAGATTCAGGGCATGAGTTTCAGTGCAGGAACTTGAGGTCATGAGATTCAGTGCACGAGTTTCACAGCATGAGATTCCGGGCATGCGATTCAGGGCATGAGTTTCAGGGCAGGAGATTCAGGGCAGGTGCTTCAGTGCAGGAGTTTCAGGGCATGAGATTCAGGGCATGAGTTTCAGGGCATGAGTTTCAGGGCAGGAGTTTCAGGGCATGTAATTCAGGGCGTGAGTTTCAGGATATGAGATTCATGGCATGAGTTTCAGTGCAGGAGTTTCAGGGCATGAGATTCAGGGCGTGAGTTTCTGGGCATGAGATTCAGGGCAGGTATTTCAGGGCATGTAATTCAGGGCATGAGTTTCTGGGCAGAAGATTCAGGGCAGGAGTTTTAGGGCATGTGATTCAGGGCATGAGTTTCAGTGCATGAGTTTCAGTGCAGGAGTTTCAGGGCATGAGATTCAGGGCAGGTATTTCAGGGCATGTAATTCAGGGCATGAGTTTCTGGGCAGATGATTCAGGGCAGGAGTTTTAGGGCATGTGATTCAGGGCATGAGTTTCAGTGCATGAGTTTCAGGGCAGGAGTTTCAGGGTATGTGATTTAGGGTAAGAGTTTCAGGGCATGAGATTCAGGGCTTGAGGTTCAGGGCGTGAGGTTCAGGGCATGAGTTTCAGGGCATGAGATTCAGGGCATGAGTTTCAGAGCAGTTAATTGAGGGCATGAGATTCAGTGCACGAGCTTTAGAGCATGAGATTCAGGGCTTCATTTTCAGTGCAGGAGATTCAGGGCAGGTGTTTCAGTGCAGGAGTTTCAGGGCACGAGATTCAGGGCATGAGATTCAGGGCATGAGTTTCAGGGCATGAGATTCAGTGCAGGTGTTTCAGGGCATGAGATTCAGGGCATGAGTTTCAGTGCATGAATTTGAGGGCAGGAGTTTCAAGGCATGAGATTCAGGGCATGAGTTTCAGTGCATGAGGTTGAGGGCAGGAGTTTCAGGGCATGAGATTCAGGGCATGAGTTTCAGGGCATGAGATTCAGGGCAGGAATTTCAGGGCATGTAATTCAGGGCATGAGTTTCTGGGCAGATGATTCAGGGCATTAGTTTTAGGGCATGTGGATCAGGGCATGAGATTCAGTGCATGAGTTTCAGGGCATGAGGTTTAGGGCATGAGTTTCAGGGCATGAGATTCAGGGCATGAGTTTCAGTGCAGGAACTTGAGGGCATGAGATTCAGTGCACGAGTTTCAGAGCATGAGATTCAGGGCATGAGATTCTGGGCATGAGTTTCAGGGCAGGAGATTCAGGGCAGGTGTTTCAGTGCAGGAATTTCAGGGCATGAGATTCAGGGCATGAGATTCAGGGCATGAGTTTTAGGACAGGAGATTCAGGGAATGAGTTTCAGGGCATGCGTTTCAAGGCAGGAGTTTCAGGGTATGTAATTCAGGGCGTGAGTTTCAGGATATGAGATTCATGGCATGAGTTTCAGTGCAGGAGTTTCAGGGCATGAGATTCAGGCATGAGTTTCAGGGCATGAGATTCAGGACAGGTGTTTCAGGGCATGAGATTCAGGACAGGAGTTTCAAGGCATGAAATTCAGGGCTTGAGTTTCACTGCATGAGCTTGAGGGCAGGAGTTTCAGGGCATGAGATTCAGGGCATGAGTTTCAGGGCATGAGATTCAGGGCAGGAATTTCAGGGCATGTAATTCAGGGCATGAGTTTCTGGGCAGATGATTCAGGGCAGGAGTTTTAGGGCATGTGATTCAGGGCATGAGATTCAGGGCATGAGTTTTAGGAAAGGAGATTCAGGGAATGAGTTTCTGGGCATGCGTTTCAAGGCAGGAGTTTCAGGGTATGTAATTCAGGGCGTGAGTTTCAGGATATGAGATTCATGGCATGAGTTTCAGTGCAGGAGTTTCAGGGCATGATATTCAGGGCATGAGTTTCAGGGCATGAGATTCAGGACAGGAGTTTCAAGGCATGAAATTCAGGGCTTGAGTTTCACTGCATGAGTTTGAGGGCAGGAGTTTCAGGGCATGAGATTCAGGGCATGAGTTTCAGGGCATAAGATTCAGGGCAGGAATTTCAGGGCATGTAATTCAGGGCATGAGTTTCTGGGCAGATGATTCAGGGCAGGAGGTTTAGGGCATGTGATTCAGGGCATGAGTTTCAGTGCATGAGTTTCAGGGCAGGAGATTCAGGGCTTGAGTTTCAGGGCATGATTTTCAGGGCAGGAGATTCAGGGCAGGTGTTTCAGTGCAGGAGTTTCTGGGCATGAGATTCAGGGCATGAGATTCAGGGCATGAGTTTCAGGATATGAGATTCATGGCATGAGTTTCAGTGCATAAGTTTGAGGGCAGGAGTTTCAAGGCATGAGATTCAGGGCATGAGTTTCAGTGCATGAGTTTGAGGGCAGGAGTTTCAGGGCATGTAATTCAGGGCGTGAGTTTCAGTGCATGAGATTCAGGCCAGATATTTCAGGGCATGTAATTCACGGCATGAGTTTCTGGGCAGCTGATTCAGGGCAGGAGTTTTAGGGCATGTGATTCAGGGCATGAGTTTCTGGGCATGAGTTTCAGTGCAGGAGTTTCAGGGCATGAGATTCAGGGCATGAATTTCAGGGCATGAGATTCAGGGCAGGTATTTCAGGGCATGTAATTCAGGGCATGAGTTTCTGGGCAGATGATTCAGGGCAGGAGTTTTAGGGCATGTGATTCAGGGCATGAGTTTCAGTGCATGAGTTTCAGGGCAGGAGTTTCAGGGTATGTGATTTAGGGTAAGAGTTTCAGGGCATGAGATTCAGGGCTTGAGTTTCAGGGCATGAGGTTCAGGGCATGAGTTTCAGGGCATGAGATTCAGGGCATGAGTTTCAGTGCAGTTAATTGAGGGCATGAGGTTCAGGGCATGAGTTTCAGGGCATGAGATTCAGGGCATGAGTTTCAGTGCAGGAACTTGAGGGCATGAGATTCAGTGCACGAGTTTCAGAGCATGGGATTCAGGGCATGAGATTCAGGGCATGAGTTTCAGGGCATGAGATTCAGGGCAGGTATTTCAGGGCATGTAATTCAGGGCTTGAGTTTCTGGGCAGATGATTCAGGGCAGGAATTTTAGTGCATGTGATTCAGGGCATGAGTTTCAGTGCATGAGTTTCAGGGCAGTAGTTTCAGGGTATGTGATTTAGGGCATGAGTTTCAGGGCATGAGATTCAGGGCATGAGTTTCAGGGCAGGAGTTTTAGGGCATGTGATTCAGGGCATGAGTTTGAGTGCATGAGTTTCAGGGCAGGAGTTTCAGGGCATGTGATTCAGGGCGTGAAATCCAGGATATGAGATTCATGGCATGAGTTTAAGTGCAGGAGTTTCTGGGCATGAGATTCAGGGCATGAGTTTCAGGGTAGGTGATTCAGGGCAGGAGTTTCAGGACATGAGATTCAGGGCATGAGTTTCAGTGCAGGACCTTGAGGTCATGAGATTCAGTGCACGAGTTTCAGAGCGTGAGATTCAGGGCATGAGATTCAGGGCATGAGTTTCAAAGCAGGAGATTCAGGGCAGGTGTTTCAGTGCAGGAGTTTCAGGGCAGGAGATTCAGGGTATGAGATTTAGGGCATGAGTTTCAGTGCATGAGATTCAGGGCTTGAGTTTCAGGGCATGATTTTCAGGGCAGGAGATTCAGGGCAGGTGTTTCAGTGCAGGAGTTTCTGGGCAAGAGATTCATGGCATGGGATTCAGGGCATGAGTTTCAGGATATGAGATTCATGGCATGAGTTTCAGTGCAGGAGATTCAGGGCATGAGTTTCAGTGCATAAGTTTGAGGGCAGGAGTTTAAAGGCATGAGATTCAGGGCATGAGTTTCAGTGCATGAGTTTGAGGGCAGGAGTTTCAGGGCATGAGATTTAGGGCATGAGTTTCAGGGCATGAGATTCAGGGCAGATATTTCAGGGCATGTAATTCAGGGCATGAGTTTCTGGGCAGCTGATTCAGGGCAGGAGTTTTAGGGCACGTGATTCAGGGCATGAGTTTCAGGGCATGAGTTTCAGTGCCGGAGTTTCAGGGCATGAGATTCAGGGCATGAATTTCAGGACATGAGATTCAGGGCAGGTATTTCAGGGCATGTAATTCAGGGCATGAGTTTCTGGGCAGATGATTCAGGGCAGGAGTTTTAGGGCATGTGATTCAGGGCATGAGTTTCAGTGCATGAGTTTCAGGGCAGGAGTTTCAGGGTATGTGATTTAGGGCAAGAGTTTCAGGGCATGAGATTCAGGGCTTGAGTTTCAGGGCATGAGGTTCAGGGCATGAGTTTCAGGGCATGAGATTTTTGGGCATGAGTTTCAGTGCAGTTAATTGAGGGCATGAGATTCAGTGCAAGAGTTTTAGAGCATGAGATTCAGGGCTTCATTTTCAGGGCAGGAGATTCAGGGCAGGTGTTTAAGTGCAGGAGTTTCAGGGCACGAGATTCAGGGCATGAGATTCAGGGCATGAGTTTCAGGGCATGAGTTTCAGGGCAGGAGTTTCAGGGCATGTGATTCAAGGCGTCAGTTTCAGGATATGAGATTCATGGCATGAGATTCAGTGCAGGTGTTTCAGGGGATGAGATTCAGGGCATGACTTTCAGTGCATGAATTTGAGGGCAGGAGTTTCAAGGCATGAGATTAAAGGCATGAGTTTCAGTGCATGAGTTTGAGGGCAGGAGTTTCAGGGCATGAGATTCAGGGCATGAGTTTCTGGGCATGATATTCAGGGCAGGTATTTCAGGGCATGTAATTCAGGGCATGAGTTTCTGGGCAGATGATTCAGGGCATTAGTTTTAGGCCATGTGGTTCAGGGCATGAGATTCAGTGCATGAGTTTCAGGGCAGGAGTTTCAGGGTATGTGATTTAGGGCATGAGTTTCAGGGCATGAGATTCAGGGCTTGAGTTTCAGGGCATGAGATTCAGGGCATGAGTTTCAGGGCATGAGATTCAGGGCATGAGTTTCAGTGCAGGAACTTGAGGGCATGAGGTTCAGTGCACGAGTTTCAGAGCATGAGATTCAGGGCATGAGATTCAGGGCATGATTTTCAAGGCAGGAGATTCAGGGCAGGTGTTTCAGTGCAGGAGTTTCAGGGCATGAGATTCAGGGCATGAGATTCAGGGCATGAGTTTCAGGGCAGGAGTTTCAGGGCATGTGATTCAAAGCGTCAGTTTCAGGATATGAGATTCATGGCATGAGATTCAGTGCAGGTGTTTCAGGGGATGAGATTCAGGGCATGACTTTCAGTGCATGAATTTGAGGGCAGGAGTTTCAAGGCATGAGATTAAAGGCATGAGTTTCAGTGCATGAGTTTGAGGGCAGGAGTTTCAGGGCATGAGATTCAGGGCATGAGTTTCAGGGCATGAGATTCAGGGCAGGTAATTCAATGCATGTAATTCAGGGCATGAGTTTCTGGGCAGATGATTCAGGGTATTAGTTTTAGGGCATGTGGTTCAGGGCATGAGATTCAGTGCATGAGTTTCAGGGCAGGAGTTTCAGGGTATGTGATTTAGGGAATGAGTTTCATGGCATGAGATTTAGGGCTTGAGTTTCAGGGCATGAGATTCAGGGCATGAGTTTCAGGGCATGAGATTCAGGGCATGAGTTTCAGTGCAGGAACTTGAGGGCTTGAGGTTCAGTGCACGAGTTTCAGAGCATGAGATTCAGGGCATGAGATTCAGGGCATGATTTTCAAGGCAGGAGATTCAGGGCAGGTGTTTCAGTGCAGGAGTTTCAGGGCATGAGATTCAGGGCATGAGATTCAGGGCATGAGTTTCAGGGCATGAGATTCAGGGTAGGTATTTCAGGGCATGTAATTTAGGGCATGAGTTTCTGGGCAGATGATTCAGGGCAGGAATTTTAGGGCATGTGATTCAGGGCTTGAGTTTCAGTGCATGAGTTTCAGGGCATTAGTTTCAGGGTATGTGATTTAGGGCATGAGTTTCAGGGCATGAGATTCAGGGCATGAGATTCAGGGCATGATTTTCAGGGCAGGAGATTCAGGGCAGGTGTTTCAGTGCAGGAGTTTCAGGGCATGAGATTCAGGGCATGAGATTCAGTGCATGAGTTTCAGGACAGGAGATTCAGGGCATGAGTTTCAGGGCATGAGATTCAGGGCATGAGATTCAGGGCTTCATTTTCAGGGCAGGAGATTCAGGGCAGGTGTTTCAGTGCAGGAGTTTCAGGGCACGAGATTCAGGGCATGAGATTCAGGGCATGAGTTTCAGGGCATGAGTTTCAGGGCATGAGTTTCAGGGCAGGAGTTTCAGGGCATGTGATTCAGGGCGTGAGTTTCAGGATATGAGATTCATGGCATGAGTTTCAGTGCTGGAGTTTCAGCGCATGAGATTCAGGGCATGAGTTTCAGGTTAGGTGATTCAGGGCAGGAGTTTCAGGACATGAGATTCAGGGCATGAGTTTCAGTGCAGGACCTTGAGGTCATGAGATTCAGTGCACGAGTTTCAGAGCGTGAGATTCAGGGCATGAGATTCAGGGCATGAGTTTCAAAGCAGGAGATTCAGGGCAGGTGTTTCAGTGCAGGAGCTTCAGGGCATGAGATTCAGGGCATGAGATTCAGGGCATGAGTTTTAGGACAGGAGATTCAGGGAATGAGTTTCAGGGCATGCGTTTCAAGGCAGGAGTTTCAGGGCATGTAGTTCAGGGCGTGAGTTTCAGGATATGAGATTCATGGCATGAGTTTCAGTGCAGGAGTTTCAGGGCATGAGATTCAGGGCATGAGTTTCAGGGCATGAGATTCAGAACAGGAGTTTCAAGGCATGAAATTCAGGGCTTGAGTTTCACTGCATGAGTTTGAGGGCAGGAGTTTCAGGGCATGAGATTCAGGGTATGAGTTTCAGGGCATGAGATTCAGGGCAGGAATTTCAGGGCATGTAATTCAGGGCATGAGTTTCTGGGCAGATGATTCAGGGCAGGAGTTTTAGGGCATGTGATTCAGGGCATGAGTTTCAGTGCATGAGTTTCAGGGCAGGAGTTTCAGGGTATGTGATTTAGGGCAAGAGTTTCAGGGCATGAGGTTCAGGGCATGAGTTTCAGGGCATGAGATTTTTGGGCATGAGTTTCAGTGCAGTTAATTGAGGGGCATGAGATTCAGTGCACGAGTTTTAGAGCATGAGATTCAGGGCTTCATTTTCAGGGCAGGAGATTCAGGGCAGGTGTTTAAGTGCAGGAGTTTCAGGGCACGAGATTCAGGGCATGAGATTCAGGGCATGAGTTTCAGGGCATGAGTTTCAGGGCAGGAGTTTCAGGGCATGTGATTCAAGGCGTCAGTTTCAGGATATTAGATTCATGGCATGAGATTCAGTGCAGGTGTTTCAGGGGGATGAGATTCAGGGCATGACTTTCAGTGCATGAATTTGAGGGCAGGAGTTTCAAGGCATGAGATTGAAGGCATGAGTTTCAGTGCATGAGTGTGAGGGCAGGAGTTTCAGGGCATGAGATTCAGGGCATGAGTTTCAGGGCATGAGTTTCAGGGCATGAGATTCAGGGTAGGTATTTCAGGGCATGTAATTTAGGGCATGAGTTTCTGGGCAGATGATTCAGGGCAGGAATTTTAGGGCATGTGATTCAGGGCATGAGTTTCAGTGCATGAGTTTCAGGCATTAGTTTCAGGGTATGTGATTTAGGGCATGAGTTCAGGGCATGAGATTCAGGGCTTGTGTTTCAGGGCATGAGGTTCAGGGCATGAGTTTCAGGGCATGAGATTCAGGGCATGAGTTTCAGTGCAGGAACTTGAGGGCATGAGATTCAGTGCACGAGTTTCAGAGCATGAGATTCAGGGCATGAGATTCAGGGCATGATTTTCAGGGCAGGAGATTCAGGGCAGGTTTTTCAGTGCAGGAGTTTCAGGGCATGAGATTCAGGGCATGAGATTCAGGGCATGAGTTTCAGGACAGGAGATTCAGGGCATGAGTTTCAGGGCATGAGTTTCAGGGCAGGAGTTTCAGGGCATGTGATTCAGGGCGTGAGTTTCAGGATATGAGATTCATGGCATGAGTTTCAGTGCAGGAGTTTCAGCGCATGAGATTCAGGGCATGAGTTTCAGGGTAGGTGATTCAGGGCAGGAGTTTCAGGACATGAGATTCAGGGCATGAGTTTCAGTGCAGGACCTTGAGGTCATGAGATTCAGTGCACGAGTTTCAGAGCGTGAGATTCAGGGCATGAGATTCAGGGCATGAGTTTCAAAGCAGGAGATTCAGGGCAGGTGTTTCAGTGAAGGAGTTTCAGGGCATGAGATTCAGGGCATGAGTTTTAGGACAGGAGATTCAGGGAATGAGTTTCAGGGCATGCGTTTCAAGGCAGGAGTTTCAGGGCATGTAATTCAGGGCGTGAGTTTCAGGATATGAGATTCATGGCATGAGTTTCAGTGCAGGAGTTTCAGGCATGAGATTCAGGGCATGAGTTTCAGGCATGAGATTCAGGACAGGAGTTTCAAGGCATGAAATTCAGGGCTTGAGTTTCACTGCATGAGTTTGAGGGCAGGAGTTTCAGGGCATGAGATTCAGGGCATGAGTTTCAGGGCATGAGATTCAGGGCAGGAATTTCAGGGCATGTAATTCAGGGCATGAGTTTCTGGGCAGATGATTCAGGGCAGGAGTTTTAGGGCATGTGATTCAGGGCATGAGTTTCAGTGCATGAGTTTCAGGGCAGGAGATTCAGGGTATGAGATTTAGGGCATGAGTTTCAGTGCATGAGATTCAGGGCTTGAGATTCAGGGCATGATTTTCTGGGCATGAGATTCAGGGCATGAGTTTCAGGATATGAGATTCATGGCATGAGTTTCAGTGCAGGAGTTTCAGGGCATGAGTTTCAGTGCATGAGTTTGAGGGCAGGAGTTTCAGGGCATGAGATTCAGGGCATGAGTTTTCAGGGCATGAGATTCAGGGCAGGTATTTCAGGGCATGTAATTCAGGGCATGAGTTTCTGGGCAGCTGATTCAGGGCAGGAGTTTTAGGGCATGTGATTCAGGGCATGAGTTTCAGGGCATGATTTTCAGGGCATGAGATTCAGGGCTTGAGTTTCAGGGCATGAAGTTCAGGGCATGAGTTTCAGGGCATGAGATTCAGGGCAGGTGTTTCAGTGCAGGAGTTTCAGGGCAGGAGTTTCAGGGCATGTGATTCAGGGCGTAAATTTCAGGATATGAGATTCATGGCATGAGATCAGTGCAGGTGATTCAGGACAGGAGTTTCAAGGCATGAGATTCAGGGCATGAGTTTCACTCCATGAGTTTGAGGGCAGGAGTTTCAGGGCATGAGCATCAGGGCATGAGTTTCAGGGCATGAGATTCAGGGCAGGAATTTCAGGGCATGTAATTCAGGGCATGAGTTTCACCGCAGATGATTCAGGGCAGGAGTTTTAGGGCATGTGATTCAGGGCATGAGTTTCAGTGCAGGAACTTGAGGTCATGAGATTCAGTGCACGAGATTCAGAGCGTGAGATTCAGGGCATGAGATTCAGGGCATGAGTCTCATGGCAGGAGATTCAGGGCAGGTGTTTCAGTGCAGGAGTTTCAGGGCATGAGATTCAGGGCATGAGATTCAGGGCATGAGTTTTAGGACAGGAGATTCAGGGCTTGAGTTTCAGGGCATGAGATTCTGGGCAAGAGTTTCAGAGCATGAGATTCAGGGCATGAGATTCAGGGCATGATTTTCAGGGCAGGAGATTCAGGGCAGGTGTTTCAGTGCAGGAGTTTCAGGGCATGAGATTCAGGGCATGAGATTCAGGGCATGAGTTTCAGGACAGGAGATTCAGGGCATGGGTTTCAGGGCAGGAGTTTCAGGGCATGTGATTCAGGGCGTGAGTTTCAGGATATGAGATTCATGGCATGAGTTTCAGTGCAGGAGTTTCAGGGCATGAGATTCAGGGCATGAGTTTCAGGGTAGGTGATTCAGGGCAGGAGTTTCAGGACATGAGATTCAGGGCATGAGTTTCAGTGCAGGAACTTGAGGTCATGAGATTCAGTGCACGAGTTTCAAAGCATGAGATTCAGGTCATGAGATTCAGGGCATGAGTTTCAGGGCAGGAGATTCAGGGCAGGTGTTTCAGTGCAGGAGTTTCAGGGCATGAGATTCAGGGCATGAATTTCAGGGCATGAGTTTCAGGGCAGGAGTTTCAGGGCATGTAATTCAGGGCGTGAGTTTCAGGATATGAGATTCATGGCATGAGTTTCACTGCAGGAGTTTCAGGGCATGTAATTCAGGGCATGATTTTCTGGGCAGATGATTCAGGGCAGGAGTTTTAGGGATGTGATTCAGGGCAATAGTTTCAGTGCATGAGTTTCAGTGCAGGAGTTTCAGGGCAAGAGATTCAGGGCATGAGTTTCAGGGCATGAGATTCAGGGCAGGTATTTCAGGGCATGTAATTCAGGGCATGAGTTTCTGGGCAGATGATTCAGGGCAGGGGTTTTAGGGCATGTGATTCAGGGCATGAGTTTCAGTGCATGAGTTTCAGGGCAGGAGTTTCAGGGTATGTGATTTAGGGCAAGAGTTTCAGGGCATGAGATTCAGGGCTTGAGTTTCAGGGCATGAGGTTCAGGGCATGAGTTTCAGGGCATGAGATTCAGGGCATGAGTTTCAGTGCAGTTAATTGAGGGCATGATATTCAGTGCACGAGTTTTAGAGCATGAGATTTAGGACTTCATTTT
>NW_027276805.1:0-34912 GCF_030028105.1 Mobula birostris | reverse complement strand
TATGATGGGAAAGAGAGAGTTTGTTGGAATTGGATTGTATGCTGGGAAAGAGAGAGTTTATGCGAATTGGATTGTATGATGGGGGAAGAGAGAGATTGTGGAATTGGATTGAATGATGGGGGAAGAGAGAGATTGTGGGAATTGGATTGTGTGATGCAGAAAGAGAGAGTTTGTGGGAATTGGATTGTATGATTGGATAGAGAGAGTTTGTGGTAATGGGATTGTATGATGGGAAAGAGAGAGTTTGTGGGAATTGGATTGTATGATGGGAAAGAGAGAGTTTGTGGGAATTGGATTGTATGCTGGGGAAAGAGAGAGTTTGTTGGAATTGGATTATATGCTGGGAAAGAGAGAGTTTATGCGAATTGGATTGTATGATGGGGGAAGAGAGAGATTGTGGGAATTGGATTGTATGATGGGGGAAGAGAGAGATTGTGGGAATTGGATTGTATGATGCGGAAAGAGAGAGTTTGTGGGAATTGGATTGTATGATGGGAAAGAGAGAGTTTGTGGGAATTGGATTGTATGATGGGAAAGAGAGAGTTTGTGGGAATTGGATTGTATGATGGGAAAGAGAGTGTTTGTGGGAATTGGATTGCATGCTGGAAAGAGAGAGTTTATGCGAATTGGATTGTATGATGGGGGAAGAGAGAGATTGTGGGAATTGGATTGTATGGTAGGGGAAGAGAGAGATTGTGGGAATTGGATCGTATGATGGTGAAGAGAGAGTTTCTGGGAATTGGATTGTATGATGGGAAAGAGAGAGTTTGTGGGAATTGGATTGTATGCTGGAAAGAGAGAGTTTGTGGGAATTGGATTGTATGCTGGGAAAGAGAGAGTTTGTGGAATTGGATTGTATGATGGGGAACAGAGAGTTTGTGGGAATTGGATTGTATGATGGGGAAGAGAGAGCTTGTGGGAATTGGATTGTATGATGGGAAAGAGAGAGTTTGTGGGAATTGGACTGTATGATGGGAAAGAGAGAGTTTGTGGGAATTGGATTGTATGATAGGGAAAGAGAGAGTTTGAGGGAATTGGGTTGTATGATGCGGAAAGAGAGAGTTTGTGAGAATTGGATTGTATGCTGGGAAAGAGAGAGTTTGTGGGAATTGGATTGTATGCTGGGGAAAGAGAGAGTTTGTGGGAATTGGATTGTATGATGGGGAAAGAGAGAGTTTGTTGGAGTTGGATTGTATGCTGGGAAGAGAGAGTTTATGCGAATTGGATTGTATGATGGGGGAAGAGAGAGATTGTGGGAATTGGATGTATGATGGGGGAAGAGAGAGATTGTGGGAATTGGATTGTATGATGCGGAAAGGGAGAGTTTGTGGGAATTGGATTGTATGATGGGAAAGAGAGAGTTTGTGGGAATTGGATTGTATGATGGGAGAGAGAGAGTTTGTGGGAATTGGATTGTATGATGGGAAAGAGTGTGTTTGTGGGAATTGGATTGTATGCTGGGAAAGAGAGAGTTTATGCGAATTGGATTGTATGATGGGGGAAGTGAGAGATTGTGGGAATTGGATTGTATGATGTGGAAAGAGAGAGTTTGTGGGAATTGGATTGTATGATGGGGAAAGAGAGAGTTTGTGGGAATTGGATTGTATGCTGGGAAAGAGAGAGTTTATGCGAATTGGATTGTGTGATGGGGAAGAGAGAGATTGTGGGAATTGGATTGTAGGATGGGGAAGAGAGAGTTTGTGGGAATTGGATTGTATTCTGGGAAAGAGAGAGTTTGTGGGAATTGGATTGTATGCTGGGAAAGAGAGAGTTTGTGGGAATTGGATTGTATGATGGGGAACAGAGAGTTTGTGGGAATTGGATTGTATGATGGGAAAGAGAGAGTTTGTGGGAATTGGATTGTATGCTGGGGAAAGAGAGAATTTGTGGGAATTGGATTGTATGCTGGGAAAGAGAGAATTTGTGGGAATTGGATTGTATGATGGGGAAAGAGATAGTTTGTTCGAATTGGATTGTATGCTGGGAAAGAGAGAGTTTATGCGAATTGGATTGTATGATGGGGAAGAGAGAGATTGTGGGAATTGGATTGTATGATGGGGGAAGAGAGAGATTGTGGGAATTGGATGGTATGATGCGGAAAGGGAGAGTTTGTGGGAATTGGATTGTATGATGGAAAGAGAGAGTTTGTGGGAATTGGATTGTATGATGGGAAAGAGAGAGTTTGTGGGAATTGGATTGTATGATGGGAAAGAGAGTGTTTGTGGGAATTGGATTGCATGCTGGGAAAGAGAGAGTTTATGCGAATTGGATTGTATGATGGGGGAAGAGAGAGATTGTGGGAATTGGATTGTATGGTAGGGAAGAGAGAGATTGTGGGAATTGGATCGTATGATGGTGAAGAGAGAATTTCTGGAAATTGGATTGTATGATGGGAAAGAGAGAGTTTGTGGGAATTGGATTGTATGCTGGGAAAGAGAGAGTTTGTGGGAATTGGATTGTATGCTGGGAAAGAGAGAGTTTGTGGGAATTGGATTGTATGATGGGGAACAGAGAGTTTGTGGGTATTGTATTGTATGATGGGGGAAGAGAGAGTTTGTGGGAATTGGATTGTATGATGGGAAAGAGAGAGTTTGTGGGAATTGGATTGTATGATGGGAAAGAGAGAGTTTGTGGGAATTGGATTGTATGATGGGGAAAGAGAGAGTTTTTTGGGAATTGGATTGTATGATGCGGAAAGAGAGAGTCTGTGAGAATTGGATTGTATGCTGGGGAAAGAGAGAGTTTGTGGGAATTGGATTGTATGATGGGGAAAGAGAGAGTTTGTTGGAATTGGATTGTATGCTGGAAAGAGAGAGTTTATGCGAATTGGATTGTATGATGGGGGAAGAGAGACATTGTGGGAATTGGATCGTATGATGGTGAAGAGAGAGTTTCTGGGAATTGGATTGTATGATGGGGAAAGAGAGAGTTTGTGGGAATTGAATTGTATTCTGGGAAAGAGAGAGTTTGTGGGAATTGGATTGTATGCTGGGAAAGAGAGAGTATGTGGTAATTGGATTGTATGATGGGGAAAGAGAGAGTTTGTTGGAATTGGATTGTATGCTGGGAAAGAGAGAGTTTATGCGAATTGGATTGTATGATGGGGGAAGAGAGATTGTGGGAATTGGATTGAATGATGGGGGAAGAGAGAGATTGTGGGAATTGGATTGTGTGATGCGGAAAGAGAGAGTTTGTGGGAATTGGATTGTATGATTGGAAAGAGAGAGTTTGTGGTAATGGGATTGTATGATGGGAAAGAGAGAGTTTGTGGGAATTGGATTGTATGATGGCAAAGGGAGTGTTTGTTGGAATTGGATTGTATGCTGGGAAAGAGAGAGTTTATGCGAATTGGATTGTATGATGGGCGAAGAGAGAGATTGTGGGAATTGGATTGTATGATGCGGGAAGAGAGAGATTGTGGGAATTGGATCGTATGATGGTGAAGAGAGAGTTTCTGGGAATTGGATTGTGTGATGGGAAAGAGAGAGTTTGTGGGAATTGGATTGTATTCTGGGAAAGAGAGAGTTTGTGGGAATTGGATTGTATGCTGGGAAAGAGAAAGTTTGTGGGAATTGGATTGTATGATGGGGAAAAGAGAGTTTGTGGGAATTGGATTGTATGATAGGAAAGAGAGAGTTTGTGGGAATTGGATTGTATGCTGGGGAAAGAGAGAGTTTGTGGGAATTGGATTGTATGCTGGGGAAAGAGAGAATTTGTGGGAATTGAATTGTATGATGGGGAAAGAGAGAGTTTGTTGGAATTGGATTGTATGCTGGGAAAGAGAGAGTTTATGCGAATTGGATTGTATGATGGGGGAAGAGAGATTGTGGGAATTGGATTGTATGATGGGGAAGAGAGAGATTGTGGGAATTGGATTGTATGATGCGGAAAGAGAGAGTTTGTGGGAATTGGATTGTATGATGGGAAAGGGAGAGTTTGTGGGAATTGGATTGTATGATGGGAAAGAGAGAGTTTGTGGGAATTGGATTGTATGATGGGAAAGATAGTGTTTGTGGGAATTGGATTGCATGCTGGGAAAGAGAGAGTTTATGCGAATTGGATTGTTTGATGGGGGAAGAGAGAGATTGTGGGAATTGGATTGTATGGTAGGGGAAGAGAGAGATTGTGGGAATTGGATCGTATGATGGTGAAGAGAGAGTTTCTGGGAATTGGATTGTATGATGGGAAAGAGAGAGTTTGTGGGAATTGGATTGTATGCTGGGAAAGAGAGAGTTGTGGGAATTGGATTGTATGATGGGGAAGAGAGAGCTTGTGGGAATTGGATTGTATGATGGGAAAGAGAGAGTTTGTGGGAATTGGACTGTATGATGGGAAAGAGAGAGTTTGTGGGAATTGGATTGTATGATAGGGAAAGAGAGAGTTTGTGGGAATTGGGTTGTATGATGCGGAAAGAGAGAGTTTGTGAGAATTGGATTGTATGATGGGGAAAGAGAGAGTTTGTTGGAATTGGATTGTATGCTGGGAAAGAGAGAGTTTATGCGAATTGGATTGTATGATGGGGGAAGAGAGAGATTGTGGGAATTGGATTGAATGATGGGGGAAGAGAGAGATTGTGGGAATTGGATTGTGTGATGCAGAAAGAGAGAGTTTGTGGGAATTGGATTGTATGATTGGAAAGAGAGAGTTTGTGGTAATGGGATTGTATGATGGGAAAGAGAGAGTTTGTGGGAATTGGATTGTATGATGGGAAAGAGAGAGTTTGTGGGAATTGGATTGTATGCTGGGGAAAGAGAGAGTTTGTTGGAATTGGATTGTATGCTGGAAAGAGAGAGTTTATGCGAATTGGATTGTATGATGGGGGAAGAGAGAGATTGTGGGAATTGGATTGTATGATGGGGGAAGAGAGAGATTGTGGGAATTGGATTGTATGATGCGGAAAGAGAGAGTTTGTGGGAATTGGATTGTATGATGGGAAAGAGAGAGTTTGTGGGAATTGGATTGTATGATGGGAAAGAGAGAGTTTGTGGGAATTGGATTGTATGATGGGAAAGAGAGTGTTTGTGGGAATTGGATTGCATGCTGGGAAAGAGAGAGTTTATGCGAATTGGATTGTATGATGGGGGAAGAGAGAGATTGTGGGAATTGGATTGTATGGTAGGGGAAGAGAGAGATTGTGGGAATTGGATCGTATGATGGTGAAGAGAGAGTTTCTGGGAATTGGATTGTATGATGGGAAAGAGAGAGTTTGTGGGAATTGGATTGTATGCTGGGAAAGAGAGAGTTTGTGGGAATTGGATTGTATGCTGGGAAAGAGAGAGTTTGTGGGAATTGGATTGTATGATGGGGAACAGAGAGTTTGTGGGAATTGGATTGTATGATGGGGAAGAGAGAGCTTGTGGGAATTGGATTGTATGATGGGAAAGAGAGAGTTTGTGGGAATTGGACTGTATGATGGGAAAGAGAGAGTTTGTGGGAATTGGATTGTATGATAGGGAAAGAGAGAGTTTGAGGGAATTGGGTTGTATGATGCGGAAAGAGAGAGTTTGTGAGAATTGGATTGTATGCTGGGGAAAGAGAGAGTTTGTGGGAATTGGATTGTATGCTGGGGAAAGAGAGAGTTTGTGGGAATTGGATTGTATGATGGGGAAAGAGAGAGTTTGTTGGAGTTGGATTGTATGCTGGGAAAGAGAGAGTTTATGCGAATTGGATTGTATGATGGGGGAAGAGAGAGATTGTGGGAATTGGATTGTATGATGGGGGAAGAGAGAGATTGTGGGAATTGGATTGTATGATGCGGAAAGGGAGAGTTTGTGGGAATTGGATTGTATGATGGGAAAGAGAGAGTTTGTGGGAATTGGATTGTATGATGGGAGAGAGAGAGTTTGTGGGAATTGGATTGTATGGTGGATGAGAGTGTGTTTGTGGGAATTGGATTGTATGCTGGGAAAGAGAGAGTTTATGCGAATTGGATTGTATGATGGGGGAAGTGAGAGATTGTGGGAATTGGATTGTATGATGTGGAAAGAGAGAGTTTGTGGGAATTGGATTGTATGATGGGGAAAGAGAGAGTTTGTGGGAATTGGATTGTATGCTGGGAAAGAGAGAGTTTATGCGAATTGGATTGTGTGATGGGGAAGAGAGAGATTGTGGGAATTGGATTGAATGGTGGGAAAGAGAGTGTTTGTGGGAGTTGGATTGTATGCTGGGAAAGAGAGAGTTTATATGAATTAGATTGTATGATGGGTGAAGAGAGAGATTGTGGAATTGGATTGTACGATGGGGAGGAGAAAGTTTGTGGGAATTGGATTGTATGATGGGGAACAGAGAGTTTGTGGGAATTGGATTGTATGATGGGGGAAGAGAGAGTCTGTGGGAATTGGATTGTATGCTGGGAAAGAGAGAGTTTGTGGGAATTGGATTGTATGATGGGGAACAGAGAGTTTGTGGGAATTGGATTGTATGATGGGGGAAGAGAGAGTTTGTGGAATTGGATTGTATGATGGGAAAAAGAGAGTTTGTGGGAATTGGATTGTATGATGGGAAAGAGAGAGTTTGTGGGAATTGGATTGTGTGATGGGGAAAGAGAGAGTATGTGGGAATTGGATTGTATGATGCAGCAAGAGAGAGTTTGTGAGAATTGGATTGTATGCTGGGGAAAGAGAGAGCTTGTGGGCATTGGATTGTATGCTGGGGAAAGAGAGAGTTTGTGGGAATTGCATTGTATGATGGGGAAAGAGAGAGTCTGTTGGAATTGGATTGTACGCTGGGAAAGAGAGAGTTTGTGGGAATTGGATTGTATGATGGGAAAGGGAGAGTTTGTGGGAATTGGATTTTATGATGGGAAAGAGAGTGTTTGTGGGAATTGGATTGTATGCTGGAAAAAAGAGAGTTTATGCGAATTGGATTGTATGATTGGGGAAGAGAGAGATTGTGGGAATTGGATTGTATGATGCGGAAAGAGAGAGTTTGTGGGAATTGGATTGTATGATGGGGAAAGAGAGAGTTTGTGGGAATTGGACTGTATGCTGGGAAAGAGAGAGTTTATGTTAATTGGATTGTATGATGGGGGAAGAGAGAGATTGTTGGAATTGGATTGAATGATGGGGGAAGAGAGAGATTGTGGGAATTGGATTGTGTGATGCGGAAAGAGAGAGTTTGTGGTAATGGGATTGTATTATGGAAAGAGAGAGTTTGTGGGAATTGGATTGTATGATGGCAAAGAGAGTGTATGTTGGAATTGGATTGTATGCTGGGAAAGAGAGAGTTTATGCGAATTGGATTGTATGATGGGGGAAGAGAGAGATTGTGGGAATTGGATTGTATGATGGGGAAAGAGAGAGATTGTGGAAATTGGATCGTATGATGGTGAAGAGAGAGTTTCTGGGAATTGGATTGGTTGATGGGAAAGAGAGAGTTTGTGGGAATTGGATTGTATGCTGGGAAAGAGAGAGTTTGTGGGAATTGGATTGTATGATGGGGAAGAGAGAGTTTGTGGGAATTGGATTGTATGATGGGAAAGAGAGAGTTTGTGGGAATTGGATTGTATGATGGGAAAGAGAGTGTTTGTGGGAATTGGATTGTATGCTGGGAAAGAGAGAGTTTATGCGAATTGGATTGTATGATGGGGGAAGAGAGAGATTGTGGGAATTGGATTGTATGATGCGGAAAGAGCGAGTTTGTGGGAATTGGATTGTATGATGGGGAAAGAGAGAGTTTGTGGGAATTGGATTGTATGCTGGGAAAGAGAGAGTATATGCGAATTGGATTGTATGATGGGGAAGAGAGAGATTGTGGCAATTGGATTGAATGATGGGAAAGAGAGAGTTTGCGGGATTTGGTTTGTATGATGGGAAAGAGAGAGTTTGTGGGAATTGGATTGTATGATGGGGAAAGAGAGAGTATGTGGGAATTGGATTGTATGATGCGGAAAGAGAGAGTTTGTGGGAATTGGATTGTATGATGGCAAAGAGAGTGTTTGTTGGAATTGGATTGTATGCTGGGAAAGAGAGAGTTTATGCGAATTGGATTGTATGATGGGGGAAGAGAGAGATTGTGGGAATTGGATCGTATGATGGTGAAGAGAGAGTTTCTGGGAATTGGATTGTATGATGGGAAAGAGAGAGTTTGTGGGAATTGGATTGTATTCTGGGAAAGAGAGAGTTTGTGGGAATTGGATTGTATGCTGGGAAAGAGAGAGTTTGTGGGAATTGGATTGTATGATGGGGAACAGAGAGTTTGTGGGTATTGGATTGTATGATGGGGGAAGAGAGAGTTTGTGGGAATTGGATTGTATGATGGGAAAGAGAGAGTTTGTGGGAATTGGATTGTATGATGGGAAAGAGAGAGTTTGTGGGAATTGGATTGTATGATGGGGGAAGAGAGAGTCTGTTGGAATTGGATTGTATGCTGGCAAAGAGAGAGTTTGTGGGAATTGGATTGTACGATTGGGAACAGAGAGTTTGTGGGAATTGGATTGTATGATGGTGAAAAGAGAGTTTGTGGGAATTGGATTGTATGATGGGGGTAGAGAGAGATTGTGGGAATTGGATTGTGTGATGCGGAAAGAGAGAGTTTGTGGGAATTGGATTGTATGATTGGAAAGAGAGAGTTTGTGTTAATGGGATTGTATGATGGGAAAGAGAGAGTTTGTGGGAATTGGATTGTATGATGGCAAAGGGAGTTTTGTTGGAATTGGATTGTATGCTGGGAAAGACAGAGTTTATGCGAATTGGATTGTATGATGGGGGAAGAGAGAGATTGTGGGAATTGGATTGTATGATGGGGAAGAGAGAGATTGTGGGAATTGGATCGTATGATGGTGAAGAGAGAGTTTCTGGGAATTGGATTGTATGATGGGAAAGAGAGAGTTTGTGGGAATTGGATTGTATTCTGGGAAAGAGAGAGTTTGTGGGAATTGGATTGTATGCTGGGAAAGAGAGAGTTTGTGGGAATTGGATTGTATGATGGGGAACAGAGAGTTTGTGGGTATTGGGTTGTATGATGGGGGAAGAGAGAGTTTGTGGGAATTGGATTGTATGATGGGAAAGAGAGAGTTTGTGGGAATTGGATTGTATGATGGGAAAGAGAGAGTTTGTGGGAATTGGATTGTATGATGGGGGAAGAGAGAGTCTGTTGGAATTGGATTGTATGCTCGCAAAGAGAGAGTTTGTGGGAATTGGATTGTACGATGGGGAACAGAGAGTTTGTGGGAATTGGATTGTATGATGGTGAAAAGAGAGTTTGTGGGAATTGGATTGTATGATGGGAAAGAGAGAGTTTGTGGGAATTGGATTGTATGATGGGGAACAGAGAGTTTGTGGGAATTGGATTGTATGATGGGGGAAGAGAGAGTTTGTGGGAATTGGATTGTATGATGGGAAAGAGAGAGTTTGTGGGAATTGGATTGTATGATGGGAAAGAGAGAGTTTTTGGGAATTGGATTGTATGATGGGGAAAGAGAGAGTATGTGGGAATTGGATTGTATGATGCGGAAAGAGAGAGTTTGTGAGAATTGGATTGTATGCTGGGGAAAGAGAGAGTTTGTGGGCATTGGATTGTATGCTGGGGAAAGAGAGAGTTTGTGGGAATTGCATTGTATGATGGGGAAGAGAGAGATTGTGGGAATTGGATTGTATTCTGGGAAAGAGAGAGTTTGTGGGAATTGGATTGTATGCTGGGAAAGAGAGAGTTTGTGGGAATTGGATTGTATGATGGGGGAACAGAGAGTTTGTGGGTATTGGGTTGTATGATGGGGGAAGAGAGAGTTTGTGGGAATTGGATTGTATGATGGGAAAGAGAGAGTTTGTGGGAATTGGATTGTATGATGGGAAAGAGAGAGTTTGTGGGAATTGGATTGTATGATGGGGGAAGAGAGAGTCTGTTGGAATTGGATTGTATGCTGGCAAAGAGAGAGTTTGTGGGAATTGGATTGTACGATGGGGAACAGAGAGTTTGTGGGAATTGGATTGTATGATGGTGAAAAGAGAGTTTGGGATTGTATGATGGGAAAGAGAGAGTTTGTGGGAATTGGATTGTATGATGGGGAACAGAGAGTTTGTGGGAATTGGATTGTATGATGGGGGAAGAGAGAGTTTGTGGGAATTGGATTGTATGATGGGAAAGAGAGAGTTTGTGGGAATTGGATTGTATGATGGGAAAGAGAGAGTTTTTGGGAATTGGATTGTATGATGGGGAAAGAGAGAGTATGTGGGAATTGGATTGTATGATGCGGAAAGAGAGAGTTTGTGAGAATTGGATTGTATGCTGGGGAAGAGAGAGTTTGTGGGCATTGGATTGTATGCTGGGGAAAGAGAGAGTTTGTGGGAATTGCATTGTATGATGAGGAAAGAGAGAGTTTGTTGGAATTGGATTGTATGCTCGGAAAGAGAGAGTTTATGCGAATTGGATTGTATGATGGGGGAAGAGTGAGATTGTGGGAATTGGATTGTATGATGGGGGAAGAGAGAGATTGTGGGAATTGGATTGTATGATGCGGAAAGAGAGAGTTTGTGGGAATTGGATTGTATGATGGGAAAGAGAGATTTTGTGGGAATTGGATTGTATGATGGGAAAGAGAGAGTTTGTGGGAATTGGATTGTATGATGGGGGAAGAGAGAGATTGTGGGAAATGGATTGTATGCTGGGAAAGAGAGAGTTTATGCGAATTGGATTGTATGATGGGGGAAGAGAGAGATTGTGGGAAATGGATTGTATGATGCGGAAAGAGAGAGTTTGTGGGAATTGGATTGTATGCTGGGAAAGAGAGAGTTTATGCGAATTGGATTGTTGATGGGGAAGAGAGAGATTGTGGGAATTGGATTGAATGATGGGGGAAGAGAGAGATTGTGGGAATTGGATTGTGTGATGCGGAAAGAGAGAGTTTGTGGGAATTGGATTGTATGATTGGAAAGAGAGAGTTTGTGGTAATGGGATTGTATGATGGGAAAGAGAGAGTTTGTGGGAATTGGATTGTATGATGGCAAAGGGAGAGTTTGTGGGAATTGGACTGTATGCTGGGAAAGAGAGAGTTTATGTTAATTGGATTGTATGATGGGGGAAGAGAGAGATTGTTGGAATTGGATTGAATGATGGGGGAAGAGAGAGATTGTGGGAATTCGATTGTGTGATGCGGAAAGAGAGAGTTTGTGGGAATTGGATTGTATGATTGGAAAGAGAGAGTTTGTGGTAATGGGATTGTATTATGGGAAAGAGAGAGTTTGCGGGAATTGGATTGTATGATGGCAAAGAGAGTGTATGTTGGAATTGGATTGTATGCTGGGAAAGAGAGAGTTTATGCGAATTGGATTGTATGATGGGGGAAGAGAGAGATTGTGGGAATTGGATTGTATGATGGGGGAAGAGAGAGATTGTGGAAATTGGATCGTATGATGGTGAAGAGAGAGTTTCTGGGAATTGGATTGGTTGATGGGAAAGAGAGAGTTTGTGGGAATTGGATTGTATGCTGGGAAAGAGAGAGTTTGTGGGAATTGGATTGTATGATGGGGGAAGAGAGAGTTTGTGGGAATTGGATTGTATGATGGGAAAGAGAGAGTTTGTGGGAATTGGATTGTATGATGGGAAAGAGAGTGTTTGTGGGAATTGGATTGTATGCTGGGAAAGAGAGAGTTTATGCGAATTGGATTGTATGATGGGGGAAGAGAGAGATTGTGGGAATTGGATTGTATGATGCGGAAAGAGCGAGTTTGTGGGAATTGGATTGTATGATGGGGAAAGAGAGAGTTTGTGGGAATTGGATTGTATGCTGGTAAAGAGAGAGTATATGCGAATTGGATTGTATGATGGGGAAGAGAGAGATTGTGGCAATTGGATTGAATGATGGGAAAGAGAGAGTTTGCGGGATTTGGTTTGTATGATGGGAAAGAGAGAGTTTGTGGGAATTGGATTGTATGATGGGGAAAGAGAGAGTATGTGGGAATTGGATTGTATGATGCGGAAAGAGAGAGTTTGTGGGAATTGGATTGTATGATGGCAAAGAGAGTGTTTGTTGGAATTGGATTGTATGCTGGGAAAGAGAGAGTTTATGCGAATTGGATTGTATGATGGGGGAAGAGAGAGATTGTGGGAATTGGATCGTATGATGGTGAAGAGAGAGTTTCTGGGAATTGGATTGTATGATGGGAAAGAGAGAGTTTGTGGGAATTGGATTGTATTCTGGGAAAGAGAGAGTTTGTGGGAATTGGATTGTATGCTGGGAAAGAGAGAGTTTGTGGGAATTGGATTGTATGATGGGGAACAGAGAGTTTGTGGGTATTGGATTGTATGATGGGGGAAGAGAGAGTTTGTGGGAATTGGATTGTATGATGGGAAAGAGAGAGTTTGTGGGAATTGGATTGTATGATGGGAAAGAGAGAGTTTGTGGGAATTGGATTGTATGATGGGGGAAGAGAGAGTCTGTTGGAATTGGATTGTATGCTGGCAAAGAGAGAGTTTGTGGGAATTGGATTGTATTCTGGGAAAGAGAGAGTTTGTGGGAATTGGATTGTATGCTGGGAAAGAGAGAGTTTGTGGGAATTGGATTGTATGATGGGGAACAGAGAGTTTGTGGGTATTGGGTTGTATGATGGGGGAAGAGAGAGTTTGTGGGAATTGGATTGTATGATGGGAAAGAGAGAGTTTGTGGGAATTGGATTGTATGATGGGAAAGAGAGAGTTTGTGGGAATTGGATTGTATGATGGCAAAGGGAGAGTTTGTGGGAATTGGACTGTATGCTGGGAAAGAGAGAGTTTATGTTAATTGGATTGTATGATGGGGGAAGAGAGAGATTGTTGGAATTGGATTGAATGATGGGGGAAGAGAGAGATTGTGGGAATTCGATTGTGTGATGCGGAAAGAGAGAGTTTGTGGGAATTGGATTGTATGATTGGAAAGAGAGAGTTTGTGGTAATGGGATTGTATTATGGGAAAGAGAGAGTTTGCGGGAATTGGATTGTATGATGGCAAAGAGAGTGTATGTTGGAATTGGATTGTATGCTGGGAAAGAGAGAGTTTATGCGAATTGGATTGTATGATGGGGGAAGAGAGAGATTGTGGGAATTGGATTGTATGATGGGGGAAGAGAGAGATTGTGGAAATTGGATCGTATGATGGTGAAGAGAGAGTTTCTGGGAATTGGATTGGTTGATGGGAAAGAGAGAGTTTGTGGGAATTGGATTGTATGCTGGGAAAGAGAGAGTTTGTGGGAATTGGATTGTATGATGGGGGAAGAGAGAGTTTGTGGGAATTGGATTGTATGATGGGAAAGAGAGAGTTTGTGGGAATTGGATTGTATGATGGGAAAGAGAGTGTTTGTGGGAATTGGATTGTATGCTGGGAAAGAGAGAGTTTATGCGAATTGGATTGTATGATGGGGGAAGAGAGAGATTGTGGGAATTGGATTGTATGATGCGGAAAGAGCGAGTTTGTGGGAATTGGATTGTATGATGGGGAAAGAGAGAGTTTGTGGGAATTGGATTGTATGCTGGGAAAGAGAGAGTATATGCGAATTGGATTGTATGATGGGGAAGAGAGAGATTGTGGCAATTGGATTGAATGATGGGAAAGAGAGAGTTTGCGGGATTTGGTTTGTATGATGGGAAAGAGAGAGTTTGTGGGAATTGGATTGTATGATGGGGAAAGAGAGAGTATGTGGGAATTGGATTGTATGATGCGGAAAGAGAGAGTTTGTGGGAATTGGATTGTATGATGGCAAAGAGAGTGTTTGTTGGAATTGGATTGTATGCTGGGAAAGAGAGAGTTTATGCGAATTGGATTGTATGATGGGGGAAGAGAGAGATTGTGGGAATTGGATCGTATGATGGTGAAGAGAGAGTTTCTGGGAATTGGATTGTATGATGGGAAAGAGAGAGTTTGTGGGAATTGGATTGTATTCTGGGAAAGAGAGAGTTTGTGGGAATTGGATTGTATGCTGGGAAAGAGAGAGTTTGTGGGAATTGGATTGTATGATGGGGAACAGAGAGTTTGTGGGTATTGGATTGTATGATGGGGGAAGAGAGAGTTTGTGGGAATTGGATTGTATGATGGGAAAGAGAGAGTTTGTGGGAATTGGATTGTATGATGGGAAAGAGAGAGTTTGTGGGAATTGGATTGTATGATGGGGGAAGAGAGAGTCTGTTGGAATTGGATTGTATGCTGGCAAAGAGAGAGTTTGTGGGAATTGGATTGTATTCTGGGAAAGAGAGAGTTTGTGGGAATTGGATTGTATGCTGGGAAAGAGAGAGTTTGTGGGAATTGGATTGTATGATGGGGAACAGAGAGTTTGTGGGTATTGGGTTGTATGATGGGGGAAGAGAGAGTTTGTGGGAATTGGATTGTATGATGGGAAAGAGAGAGTTTGTGGGAATTGGATTGTATGATGGGAAAGAGAGAGTTTGTGGGAATTGGATTGTATGATGGGGGAAGAGAGAGTCTGTTGGAATTGGATTGTATGCTGGCAAAGAGAGAGTTTGTGGGAATTGGATTGTACGATGGGGAACAGAGAGTTTGTGGGAATTGGATTGTATGATGGTGAAAAGAGAGTTTGTGGGAATTGGATTGTATGATGGGAAAGAGAGAGTTTGTGGGAATTGGATTGTATGATGGGGAACAGAGAGTTTGTGGGAATTGGATTGTATGATGGGGGAAGAGAGAGTTTGTGGGAATTGGATTGTATGATGGGAAAGAGAGAGTTTGTGGGAATTGGATTGTATGATGGGAAAGAGAGAGTTTTTGGGAATTGGATTGTATGATGGGGAAAGAGAGAGTATGTGGGAATTGGATTGTATGATGCGGAAAGAGAGAGTTTGTGAGAATTGGATTGTATGCTGGGGAAAGAGAGAGTTTGTGGGCATTGGATTGTATGCTGGGGAAAGAGAGAGTTTGTGGGAATTGCATTGTATGATGAGGAAAGAGAGAGTTTGTTGGAATTGGATTGTATGCTCGGAAAGAGAGAGTTTATGCGAATTGGATTGTATGATGGGGGAAGAGTGAGATTGTGGGAATTGGATTGTATGATGGGGGAAGAGAGAGATTGTGGGAATTGGATTGTATGATGCGGAAAGAGAGAGTTTGTGGGAATTGGATTGTATGATGGGAAAGAGAGATTTTGTGGGAATTGGATTGTATGATGGGAAAGAGAGAGTTTGTGGAATTGGATTGTATGATGGGGGAAGAGAGAGATTGTGGGAAATGGATTGTATGCTGGGAAAGAGAGAGTTTATGCGAATTGGATTGTATGATGGGGGAAGAGAGAGATTGTGGGAAATGGATTGTATGATGCGGAAAGAGAGAGTTTGTGGGAATTGGATTGTATGCTGGAAAGAGAGAGTTTATGCGAATTGGATTGTTGATGGGGGAAGAGAGAGATTGTGGGAATTGGATTGAATGATGGGGGAAGAGAGAGATTGTGGGAATTGGATTGTGTGATGCGGAAAGAGAGAGTTTGTGGGAATTGGATTGTATGATTGGAAAGAGAGAGTTTGTGGTAATGGGATTGTATGATGGGAAAGAGAGAGTTTGTGGGAATTGGATTGTATGATGGCAAAGGGAGAGTTTGTGGGAATTGGACTGTATGCTGGGAAAGAGAGAGTTTATGTTAATTGGATTGTATGATGGGGGAAGAGAGAGATTGTTGGAATTGGATTGAATGATGGGGGAAGAGAGAGATTGTGGGAATTGGATTGTGTGATGCGGAAAGAGAGAGTTTGTGGGAATTGGATTGTATGATTGGAAAGAGAGAGTTTGTGGTAATGGGATTGTATTATGGGAAAGAGAGAGTTTGCGGGAATTGGATTGTATGATGGCAAAGAGAGTGTATGTTGGAATTGGATTGTATGCTGGGAAAGAGAGAGTTTATGCGAATTGGATTGTATGATGGGGGAAGAGAGAGATTGTGGGAATTGGATTGTATGATGGGGGAAGAGAGAGATTGTGGAAATTGGATCGTATGATGGTGAAGAGAGAGTTTCTGGGAATTGGATTGGTTGATGGGAAAGAGAGAGTTTGTGGGAATTGGATTGTATGCTGGGAAAGAGAGAGTTTGTGGGAATTGGATTGTATGATGGGGGAAGAGAGAGTTTGTGGGAATTGGATTGTATGATGGGAAAGAGAGAGTTTGTGGGAATTGGATTGTATGATGGGAAAGAGAGTGTTTGTGGGAATTGGATTGTATGCTGGGAAAGAGAGAGTTTATGCGAATTGGATTGTATGATGGGGGAAGAGAGAGATTGTGGGAATTGGATTGTATGATGCGGAAAGAGCGAGTTTGTGGGAATTGGATTGTATGATGGGGAAAGAGAGAGTTTGTGGGAATTGGATTGTATGCTGGGAAAGAGAGAGTATATGCGAATTGGATTGTATGATGGGGAAGAGAGAGATTGTGGCAATTGGATTGAATGATGGGAAAGAGAGAGTTTGCGGGATTTGGTTTGTATGATGGGAAAGAGAGAGTTTGTGGGAATTGGATTGTATGATGGGGAAAGAGAGAGTATGTGGGAATTGGATTGTATGATGCGGAAAGAGAGAGTTTGTGGGAATTGGATTGTATGATGGCAAAGAGAGTGTTTGTTGGAATTGGATTGTATGCTGGGAAAGAGAGAGTTTATGCGAATTGGATTGTATGATGGGGGAAGAGAGAGATTGTGGGAATTGGATCGTATGATGGTGAAGAGAGAGTTTCTGGGAATTGGATTGTATGATGGGAAAGAGAGAGTTTGTGGGAATTGGATTGTATTCTGGGAAAGAGAGAGTTTGTGGGAATTGGATTGTATGCTGGGAAAGAGAGAGTTTGTGGGAATTGGATTGTATGATGGGGAACAGAGAGTTTGTGGGTATTGGATTGTATGATGGGGGAAGAGAGAGTTTGTGGGAATTGGATTGTATGATGGGAAAGAGAGAGTTTGTGGGAATTGGATTGTATGATGGGAAAGAGAGAGTTTGTGGGAGTTGGATTGTATGATGGGGGAAGAGAGAGTCTGTTGGAATTGGATTGTATGCTGGCAAAGAGAGAGTTTGTGGGAATTGGATTGTACGATTGGGAACAGAGAGTTTGTGGGAATTGGATTGTATGATGGTGAAAAGAGAGTTTGTGGGAATTGGATTGTATGATGGGGGAAGAGAGAGATTGTGGGAATTGGATTGTGTGATGCGGAAAGAGAGAGTTTGTGGGAATTGGATTGTATGATTGGAAAGAGAGAGTTTGTGGTAATGGGATTGTATGATGGGAAAGAGAGAGTTTGTGGGAATTGGATTGTATGATGGCAAAGGGAGTTTTGTTGGAATGGGATTGTATGCTGGGAAAGACAGAGTTTATGCGAATTGGATTGTATGATGGGGGAAGAGAGAGATTGTGGGAATTGGATTGTATGATGGGGAAGAGAGAGATTGTGGGAATTGGATCGTATGATGGTGAAGAGAGAGTTTCTGGGAATTGGATTGTATGATGGGAAAGAGAGAGTTTGTGGGAATTGGATTGTATTCTGGGAAAGAGAGAGTTTGTGGGAATTGGATTGTATGCTGGGAAAGAGAGAGTTTGTGGGAATTGGATTGTATGATGGGGAACAGAGTGTTTGTGGGTATTGGGTTGTATGATGGGGGAAGAGAGAGTTTGTGGGAATTGGATTGTATGATGGGAAAGAGAGAGTTTGTGGGAATTGGATTGTATGATGGGAAAGAGAGAGTTTGTGGGAATTGGATTGTATGATGGGGGAAGAGAGAGTCTGTTGGAATTGGATTGGTATGCTGGCAAAGAGAGAGTTTGTGGGAATTGGATTGTACGATGGGGAACAGAGAGTTTGTGGGAATTGGATTGTATGATGGTGAAAAGAGAGTTTGTGGGAATTGGATTGTATGATGGGAAAGAGAGAGTTTGTGGGAATTGGATTGTATGATGGGGAACAGAGAGTTTGTGGGAATTGGATTGTATGATGGGGGAAGAGAGAGTTTGTGGGAATTGGATTGTATGATGGGAGAGAGAGAGTTTGTGGGAATTGGATTGTATGATGGGAAAGAGAGAGTTTTTGGGAATTGGATTGTATGATGGGGAAAGAGAGAGTATGTGGGAATTGGATTGTATGATGCGGAAAGAGAGAGTTTGTGAGAATTGGATTGTATGCTGGGGAAAGAGAGAGTTTGTGGGCATTGGATTGTATGCTGGGGAAAGAGAGAGTTTGTGGGAATTGCATTGTATGATGAGGAAAGAGAGAGTTTGTTGGAATTGGATTGTATGCTGGGAAAGAGAGAGTTTATGCGAATTGGATTGTATGATGGGGGAAGAGTGAGATTGTGGGAATTGGATTGTATGATGGGGGAAGAGAGAGATTGTGGGAATTGGATTGTATGATGCGGAAAGAGAGAGTTTGTGGGAATTGGATTGTATGATGGGAAAGAGAGATTTTGTGGGAATTGGATTGTATGATGGGAAAGAGAGAGTTTGTGGGAATTGGATTGTATGATGGGGGAAGAGAGAGATTGTGGGAAATGGATTGTATGCTGGGAAAGAGAGAGTTTATGCGAATTGGATTGTATGATGGGGGAAGAGAGAGATTGTGGGAAATGGATTGTATGATGCGGAAAGAGAGAGTTTGTGGGAATTGGATTGTATGCTGGGAAAGAGAGAGTTTATGCGAATTGGATTGTATGATGGGGGAAGAGAGAGATTGTGGGAATTGGATTGAATGATGGGGGAAGAGAGAGATTGTGGGAATTGGATTGTGTGATGCGGAAAGAGAGAGTTTGTGGGAATTGGATTGTATGATTGGAAAGAGAGAGTTTGTGGTAATGGGATTGTATGATGGGAAAGAGAGAGTTTGTGGGAATTGGATTGTATGATGGCAAAGGGAGTGTTTGTTGGAATTGGATTGTATGCTGGGAAAGACAGAGTTTATGCGAATTGGATTGTATGATGGGGGAAGAGAGAGATTGTGGGAATTGGATTGTATGATGGGGGAAGAGAGAGATTGTGGGAATTGGATCGTATGATGGTGAAGAGAGAGTTTCTGGGAATTGGATTGTATGATGGGAAAGAGTGAGTTTGTGGGAATTGGATTGTATTCTGGGAAAGAGAGAGTTTTTGGGAATTGGATTGTATGCTGGGAAAGAGAGAGTTTGTGCGAATTGGATTGTATGATGGGGAACAGAGAGTTTGTGGGAATTGGATTGTATGATGGGGGGAAGAGAGAGTTTGTGGGAATTGGATTGTATGATGGGAAAGAGAGAGTTTGTGGGAATTGGATTGTATGATGGGAAAGAGAGAGTTTGTGGGAATTGGATTGTATGATGGGGAAAGAGAGAGTATGTGGGAATTGGATTGTATGATGCGGAAAGAGAGAGTTTGTGAGAATTGGATTGTATGCTGGGGAAAGAGAGAGTTTGTGGGCATTGGATTGTATGCTGGGGAAAGAGAGAGTTTGTGGGAATTGCATTGTATGATGGGGAAAGAGAGAGTTTGTTGGAATTGGATTGTATGCTGGGAAAGAGAGAGTTTATGCGAATTGGATTGCATGATGGGGGAAGAGTGAGATTGTGGGAATTGGATTGTATGATGGGGGAAGAGAGAGATTGAGGGAATTGGATTGTATGATGGGAAAGAGAGATTTTGTGGGAATTGGATTGTATGATGGGAAAGAGAGAGTTTGTGGGAATTGGATTGTATGATGGGAAAGAGAGTGTTTGTGGGAATTGGATTGTATGCTGGGAAAGAGAGAGTTTATGCGAATTGGATTGTATGATGGGGGAAGAGAGAGATTGTGGGAAATGGATTGTATGATGCGGAAAGAGAGAGTTTGTGGGAATTGGATTGTATGATGGGAAAGAGAGAGTTTGTGGGAATTGGATTGTATGCTGGGGAAAGAGAGAGTTTGTGGGAATTGGATTGTATGATGGGGGAAAGAGAGAGTTTGTTGGAATTGGATTGTATGCTGGGAAAGAGAGAGTTAATGCGAATTGGATTGTATGATGGGGGAAGAGAGAGATTGTGGGAATTGGATTGTATGATGGGGAGGAGAGAGTTTGTGGGAATTGGATTGTATGATGTGGAAAGAGAGAGTTTGTGGGAATTGGATTGTATGATGGGAAAGAGAGAGTTTGTGGGAATTGGATTGTATTCTGGGAAAGAGAGAGTTTGTGGGAATTGGATTGTATGCTGGGAAAGAGAGAGTTTGTGGGAATTGGATTGTATGATGGGGAACAGAGAGTTTGTGGGTATTGGATTGTATGATGGGGGAAGAGAGAGTTTGTGGGAATTGGATTGTATGATGGGAAAGAGTGAGTTTGTGGGAATTGGATTGTATGATGGGAAAGAGAGAGTTTGTGGGAATTGGATTGTATGATGGGGAAAGAGAGAGTTTTTTGGGAATTGGATTGTATAATGCGGAAAGAGAGAGTTTGTGAGAATTGGATTGTATGATGGGAAAGAGAGAGTTTGTGGGAATTGGATTGTATGATGGGGGAAGAGAGAGTCTGTTGGAATTGGATTGTATGCTGGCAAAGAGAGAGTTTGTGGGAATTGGATTGTACGATGGGGAACAGAGAGTTTGTGGGAATTGGATTGTATGATGGTGAAAAGAGAGTTTGTGGGAATTGGATTGTATGATGGGAAAGAGAGAGTTTGTGGGAATTGGATTGTATGATGGGGAACAGAGAGTTTGTGGGAATTGGATTGTATGATGGGGGAAGAGAGAGTTTGAGGGAATTGGATTGTATGATGGGAAAGAGAGAGTTTGTGGGAATTGGATTGTATGATGGGAAAGAGAGAGTTTTTGGGAATTGGATTGTATGATGGGGAAAGAGAGAGTATGTGGGAATTGGATTGTATGATGCGGAAAGAGAGAGTTTGTGAGAATTGGATTGTATGCTGGGGAAAGAGAGAGTTTGTGGGCATTGGATTGTATGCTGGGGAAAGAGAGAGTTTGTGGGAATTGCATTGTATGATGAGGAAAGAGAGAGTTTGTTGGAATTGGATTGTATGCTGGGAAAGAGAGAGTTTATGCGAATTGGATTGTATGATGGGGGAAGAGTGAGATTGTGGGAATTGGATTGTATGATGGGGGAAGAGAGAGATTGTGGGAATTGGATTGTATGATGCGGAAAGAGAGAGTTTGTGGGAATTGGATTGTATGATGGGAAAGAGAGATTTTGTGGGAATTGGATTGTATGATGGGAAAGAGAGAGTTTGTGGGAATTGGATTGTATGATGGGGGAAGACAGAGATTGTGGGAAATGGATTGTATGCTGGGAAAGAGAGAGTTTATGCGAATTGGATTGTATGATGGGGGAAGAGAGAGATTGTGGGAGATGGATTGTATGATGCGGAAAGAGAGAGTTTGTGGGAATTGGATTGTATGCTGGGAAAGAGAGAGTTTATGTGAATTGGATTGTATGATGGGAGAAGAGAGAGATTGTGGGAATTGGATTGAATGATGGGGGAAGAGAGAGATTGTGGGAATTGGATTGTGTGATGCGGAAAGAGAGAGTTTGTGGGAATTGGATTGTATGATTGGAAAGAGAGAGTTTGTGGTAATGGGATTGTATGATGGGAAAGAGAGAGTTTGTGGGAATTGGATTGTATGATGGCAAAGGGAGTGTTTGTTGGAATTGGATTGTATGCTGGGAAAGACAGAGTTTATGCGAATTGGATTGTATGATGGGGGAAGAGAGAGATTGTGGGAATTGGATTGTATGATGGGGGAAGAGAGAGATTGTGCGAATTGGATCGTATGATGGTGAAGAGAGAGTTTCTGGGAATTGGATTGTATGATGGGAAAGAGAGAGTTTGTGGGAATTGGATTGTATTCTGGGAAAGAGAGAGTTTGTGGGAATTGGATTGTATGCTGGGAAAGAGAGAGTTTGTGCGAATTGGATTGTATGATGGGGAACAGAGAGTTTGTGGGAATTGGATTGTATGATGGGGGAAGAGAGAGTTTGTGGGAATTGGATTGTATGATGGGAAAGAGAGAGTTTGTGGGAATTGGATTGTATGATGGGAAAGAGAGAGTTTGTGGGAATTGGATTGTATGATGGGGAAAGAGAGAGTATGTGGGAATTGGATTGTATGATGCGGAAAGAGAGAGTTTGTGAGAATTGGATTGTATGCTGGGGAAAGAGAGAGTTTGTGGGCATTGGATTGTATGCTGGGGAAAGAGAGAGTTTGTGGGAATTGCATTGTATGATGGGGAAAGAGAGAGTTTGTTGGAATTGGATTGTATGCTGGGGGAAAGAGAGAGTTTATGCGAATTGGATTGCATGATGGGGGAAGAGTGAGATTGTGGGAATTGGATTGTATGATGGGGGAAGAGAGAGATTGAGGGAATTGGATTGTATGATGGGAAAGAGAGATTTTGTGGGAATTGGATTGTATGATGGGTAAGAGAGAGTTTGTGGGAATTGGATTGTATGATGGGAAAGAGAGTGTTTGTGGGAATTGGATTGTATGCTGGAAAGAGAGAGTTTATGCGAATTGGATTGTATGATGGGGGGGAAAAGGAAGAAGAGAGATTGTGGGAAATGGATTGTATGATGCGGAAAGAGAGAGTTTGTGGGAATTGGATTGTATGATGGGGAAAGAGAGAGTTTGTGGGAATTGGATTGTATGCTGGGAAAGAGAGAGTTTATGCGAATTGGATTGTATGATGGGGGAAGAGAGAGATTGTGGGAATTGGATTGAATGATGGGGGAAGAGAGAGATTGTGGGAATTGGATTGTGTGATGCGGTAAGAGAGAGTTTGTGGGAATTGGATTGTATGATGGGGGAAAGAGAGAGTTTGTGGGAATTGGATTGTATGCTGGGAAAGAGAGAGTTTATGCGAATTGGATTGTATGATGGGGGAAGAGAGAGATTGTGGGAATTGGATTGAATGATGGGGGAAGAGAGAGATTGTGGGAATTGGATTGTGTGATGCGGTAAGAGAGAGTTTGTGGGAATTGGATTGTATGATTGGAAAGAGAGAGTTTGTGGTAATGGGAATTGTATGATGGGAAAGAGAGAGTTTGTGGGAATTGGATTGTATGATGGCAAAGGGAGTGTTTGTTGGAATTGGATTGTATGCTGGGAAAGACAGAGTTTATGCGAATTGGATTGTATGATGGGGGAAGAGAGAGATTGTGGGAATTGGATAGTATGATGGGGGAAGAGAGAGATTGTGGGAATTGGATCGTATGATGGTGAAGAGAGAGTTTCTGGGAATTGGATTGTATGATGGGAAAGAGAGAGTTTGTGGGAATTGGATTGTATGCTGGGAAAGAGAGAGTTTGTGGGAATTGGATTGTATGCTGGGAAAGAGAGAGTTTGTGGGAATTGGATTGTATGATGGGGAACAGAGAGTTTATGGGTATTGGATTGTATGATGGGGGAAGAGAGAGTTTGTGGGAATTGGATTGTATGATGGGAAAGAGAGAGTTTGTGGGAATTGGATTGTATGATGGGAAAGAGAGAGTTTGTGGGAATTGGATTGTATGATGGGGGAAGAGAGAGTCTGTGAGAATTGGATTGTATGCTGGCAAAGAGAGAGTTTGTGGGAATTGGATTGTACGATGGGGAACAGAGAGTTTGTGGGAATTGGATTGTATGATGGTGAAAAGAGAGTTTGTGGGAATTGGATTGTATGATGGGAAAGAGAGAGTTTGTGGGAATTGGATTGTATGATGGGGAACAGAGAGTTTGTGGGAATTGGATTGTATGATGGGGGAAGAGAGAGTTTGTGGGAATTGGATTGTATGATGGGAAAGAGAGAGTTTTGTGGAATTGGATTGTATGATGGGAAAGAGAGAGTTTGTGGGAATTGGATTGTATGATGGGGAAAGAGAGAGTATGTGGGAATTGGATTGTATGATGCGGAAAGAGAGAGTTTGTGAGAATTGGTTTGTATGCTGGGGAAAGAGAGAGTTTGTGGGCATTGGATTGTATGCTGGGGAAAGAGAGAGTTTGTGGAATTGCATTGTATGATGGGGGAAAGAGAGAGTTTGTGGGAATTGGATTGTATTCTGGGAAAGAGAGAGTTTGTGGGAATTGGATTGTATGCTGGGAAAGAGAGAGTTTGTGCGAATTGGATTGTATGCTGGGAAAGAGAGAGTTTGTGCGAATTGGATTGTATGATGGGGAACAGAGAGTTTGTGGGAATTGGATTGTATGATGGGGGAAGAGAGAGTTTTGTGGGAATTGGATTGTATGATGGGAAAGAGAGAGTTTGTGGGAATTGGATTGTATGATGGGAAAGAGAGAGTTTGTGGGAATTGGATTGTATGATGGGGAAAGAGAGAGTATGTGGGAATTGGATTGTATGATGCGGAAAGAGAGAGTTTGTGAGAATTGGATTTGTATGCTGGGGAAAGAGAGAGTTTGTGGGCATTGGATTGTATGCTGGGGAAAGAGAGAGTTTGTGGGAATTGCATTTGTATGATGGGGGAAAGAGAGAGTTTGTTGGAATTGGATTGTATGCTGGGAAAGAGAGAGTTTATGCGAATTGGATTGCATGATGGGGGAAGAGTGAGATTGTGGGAATTGGATTGTATGATGGGGGAAGAGAGAGATTGAGGGAATTGGATTGTATGATGGGAAAGAGAGATTTTGTGGGAATTGGATTGTATGATGGGTAAGAGAGAGTTTGTGGGAATTGGATTGTATGATGGGAAAGAGAGTGTTTGTGGGAATTGGATTGTATGCTGGGAAAGAGAGAGTTTATGCGAATTGGATTGTATGATGGGGGAAGAGAGAGATTGTGGGAAATGGATTGTATGATGCGGAAAGAGAGAGTTTGTGGGAATTGGATTGTATGATGGGGAAAGAGAGAGTTTGTGGGAATTGGATTGTATGCTGGGAAAGAGAGAGTTTATGCGAATTGGATTGTATGATGGGGGAAGAGAGAGATTGTGGGAATTGGATTGAATGATGGGGGAAGAGAGAGATTGTGGGAATTGGATTGTGTGATGCGGTAAGAGAGAGTTTGTGGGAATTGGATTGTATGATTGGAAAGAGAGAGTTTGTGGTAATGGGATTGTATGATGGAAAGAGAGAGTTTGTGGGAATTGGATTGTATGATGGCAAAGGGAGTGTTTGTTGGAATTGGATTGTATGCTGGGAAAGACAGAGTTTATGCGAATTGGATTGTATGATGGGGGAAGAGAGAGATTGTGGGAATTGGATAGTATGATGGGGGAAGAGAGAGATTGTGGGAATTGGATCGTATGATGGTGAAGAGAGAGTTTTCTGGGAATTGGATTGTATGATGGGAAAGAGAGAGTTTGTGGAATTTGGGGATTGTATGCTGGGAAAGAGAGAGTTTGTGGGAATTGGATTGTATGCTGGGAAAGAGAGAGTTTGTGGGAATTGGATTGTATGATGGGGAACAGAGAGTTTATGGGTATTGGATTGTATGATGGGGGAAGAGAGAGTTTGTGGGAATTGGATTGTATGATGGGAAAGAGAGAGTTTGTGGGAATTGGATTGTATGATGGGAAAGAGAGAGTTTGTGGGAATTGGATTGTATGATGGGGGAAGAGAGAGTCTGTGAGAATTGGATTGTATGCTGGCAAAGAGAGAGTTTGTGGGAATTGGATTGTACGATGGGGAACAGAGAGTTTGTGGGAATTGGATTGTATGATGGTGAAAAGAGAGTTTGTGGGAATTGGATTGTATGATGGGAAAGAGAGAGTTTGTGGGAATTGGATTGTATGATGGGGAACAGAGAGTTTGTGGGAATTGGATTGTATGATGGGGGAAGAGAGAGTTTGTGGGAATTGGATTGTATGATGGGAAAGAGAGAGTTTGTGGGAATTGGATTGTATGATGGGAAAGAGAGAGTTTGTGGGAATTGGATTGTATGATGGGGAAAGAGAGAGTATGTGGGGAATTGGATTGTATGATGCGGAAAGAGAGAGTTTTGTGAGAATTGGTTTGTATGCTGGGGAAAGAGAGAGTTTGTGGGCATTGGATTGTATGCTGGGGAAAGAGAGAGTTTGTGGAATTGCATTGTATGATGGGGGAAAGAGAGAGTTTGTTGGAAATTGGATTGTATGCTGGGAAAGAGAGAGTTTATGCGAATTGGATTGTATGATGGGAGAAGAGTGAGATTGTGGGAATTGGATTGTATGATGGGGGAAGAGAGAGATTGTGGGAATTGGATTGTATGATGCGGAAAGAGAGAGTTTGTGGGAATTGGATTGTATGATGGGAAAGAGAGAGTTTGTGGGAATTGGATTGTATGATGGGAAAGAGAGAGTTTGTGGGAATTGGATTGTATGATGGGAAAGAGAGTGTTTGTGGGAATTGGATTGTATGCTGGGAAAGAGAGAGTTTATGCGAATTGGATTGTATGATGGGGGAAGAGAGAGATTGTGGGAAATGGATTGTATGATGCGGAAAGAGAGAGTTTGTGGGAATTGGATTGTATGATGGGGAAAGAGAGAGTTTGTGGGAATTGGATTGTATGCTGGGAAAGAGAGAGTTTATGCGAATTGAATTGTATGATGGGGGAAGAGAGAGATTGTGGGAATTGGATTGAATGATGGGGGAAGAGAGAGATTGTGGGAATTGGATTGTGTGATGCGGAAAGAGAGAGTTTGTGGGAATTGGATTGTATGATTGGAAAGAGAGAGTTTGTGGTAATGGGATTGTATGATGGGAAAGAGAGAGTTTGTGGGAATTGGATTGTATGATGGCAAAGGGAGTGTTTGTTGGAATTGGATTGTATGCTGGGAAAGACAGAGTTTATGCGAATTGGATTGTATGATGGGGGAAGAGAGAGATTGTGGGGAATTGGATTGTATGATGGGGGAAGAGAGAGATTCTGGGAATTGGATCGTATGATGGTGAAGAGAGATTTTCTGGGCATTGGATTGTATGATGGAAAGAGAGAGTTTGTGGGAATTGGATTGTATTCTGGGAAAGAGAGAGTTTGTGGGAATTGGATTGTATGCTGGGAAAGAGAGAGTTTGTGGGAATTGGATTGTATGATGGGGAACAGAGAGTTTGTGGGTATTGGATTGTATGATGGGGGGAAGAGAGAGTTTGTGGGAATTGGATTGTATGATGGGAAAGAGAGAGTTTGTGGGAATTGGATTGTATGATGGGGGAAGAGAGAGTCTGTGGGAATTGGATTGTATGCTGGCAGAGGAGAGTTTGTGGGAATTGGATTGTACGATGGGGAACAGAGAGTTTGTGGGAATTGGATTGTATGATGGTGAAAAGAGAGTTTGTGGAATTGGATTGTATGATGGGGAACAGAGAATTTGTGGGAATTGGATTGTATGATGGGGGAAGAGAGAGTTTGTGGAATTGGATTGTATGATGGGAAAGAGAGAGTTTGTGGAATTGGATTGTATGATGGGGAAAGAGAGAGTTTGTGGGAATTGGATTGTATGATGGGGAAAGAGAGAGTATGTGGGAATTGGATTGTATGATGCGGAAAGAGAGAGTTTGTGAGAATTGGATTGTATGCTGGGGAAAGACTGAGTTTGTGGGCATTGGATTGTATGCTGGGGAAAGAGAGAGTTTGTGGGAATTGCATTGTATGATGGGGAAAGAGAGAGTTTGTTGGAATTGGATTGTATGCTTGGAAAGAGAGAGTTTATGCGAATTGGATTGTATGATGGGGGAAAGAGTGAGATTGTGGGAATTGGATTGTATGATGGGGGAAGAGAGAGATTTTGGGAATTGGATTGTATGATGCGGAAAGAGAGGGTTTCTGGGAATTGGATTGTATGATGGGAAAGAGAGATTTTGTGGGAATTGGATTGTATGATGGGAAAGAGAGAGTTTGTGGGAATTGGATTGTATGATGGGAAAGAGAGTGTTTGTGGGAATTGGATTGTATGCTGGGAAAGAGAGTTTATGCGAATTGGATTGTATGATGGGGGAAGAGAGAGATCGTGGGAATTGGATTGTATGATGGGGGAAGAGAGAGATTGTGGGAATTGGATTGTGTGATGCGGAAAGAGAGAGTTTGTGGGAATTGGATTGTATGATTGGAAAGAGAGAGTTTGTGGTAATGGGATTGTATGATGGGGAAAGAGAGAGTTTCTGGGAATTGGATTGTATGATGGCAAAGGAGTGTTTTGTTGGAATTGGATTGGTATGCTGGGAAAGACAGAGTTTATGCGAATTGGATTGTATGATGGGGGAAGAGAGAGGATTGTGGGAATTGGATTGTATGATGGGGGAAGAGAGAGAGATTGTGGGAATTGGATCGTATGATGGTGAAGAGAGAGTTTCTGGGAATTGGATTGTATGATGGGAAAGAGAGAGTTTGTGGGAATTGGATTGTATTCTGGGAAAGAGAGAGTTTGTGGGAATTGGATTGTATGCTGGGAAAGAGAGAGTTTGTGGGAATTGGATTGTATGATGGGGAACAGAGAGTTTGTGGGAATTGGATTGTATGATGGGGGAAGAGAGAGTTTGTGGGAATTGGATTGTATGATGGGAAAGAGAGAGTTTGTTGGGAATTGGATTGTATGATGGGAAAGAGAGAGTTTGGTGGGAATTGGATTGTATGATGGGGAAAGAGAGAGTATGTGGGAATTGGATTGTATGATGCGGAAAGAGAGAGTTTGTGAGAATTGGATTGTATGCTGGGGAAAGAGAGAGTTTGTGGGCATTGGATTGTATGCTGGGGAAAGAGAGAGTTTGTGGGAATTGCATTGTATGATGGGGGAAAGAGAGAGTTTGTTGGAATTGGATTGTATGCTGGGGAAAGAGAGAGTTTATGCGAATTGGATTGTATGATGGGGGAAGAGTGAGATTGTGGGAATTGGATTGTATGGTGGGGGAAGATAGAGATTGTGGGAATTGGATTGTATGATGGGAAAGAGAGATTTTGTGGGAATTGGATTGTATGATGGGAAAGAGAGAGTTTGTGGGGAATTGGATTGTATGATGGGAAAGAGAGTGTTTGTGGGAATTGGATTGTATGCTGGGAAAGAGAGAGTTTATGCGAATTGGATTGTATGATGGGGGAAGAGAGAGATTGTGGGAAATGGATTGTATGATGCGGAAAGAGACAGTTTGTGGGAATTGGATTGTATGATGGGGAAAGAGAGAGTTTGTGGGAATTGGATTGTATGCTGGGAAAGAGATAGTTTGTTGGTAATGGGATTGTATGATGGGAAAGAGAGAGTTTGTGGGAATTGGATTGTATGATGGCAAAGGGAGTGTTTTGTTGGAATTGGATTGTATGCTGGGAAAGACAGAGTTTATGCGAATTGGATTGTATGATGGGGGGAAGAGAGAGATTGTGGGAATTGGATTGTATGATGGGGGAAGAGAGAGATTGCGGGAATTGGATCGTATGATGGTGAAGAGAGAGTTTCTGGGAATTGGATTGTATGATGGGAAAGAGAGAGTTTGTGGGAATTGGATTGTATTCTGGGAAAGAGAGAGTTTGTGGGAATTGGATTGTATGCTGGGAAAGAGAGAGTTTGTGGGAATTGGATTGTAGGATGGGGAACAGAGGAGTTTGTGGGTATTGGATTGTATGATGGGGGAAGAGAGAGTTTGTGGGAATTGGATTGTATGATGGGAAAGAGAGAGTTTGTGGGAATTGGATTGTATGATGGGAAAGAGAGAGTTTGTGGGAATTGGATTGTATGATGGGGGAAGAGAGAGTCTGTGGGAATTGGATTGTATGCTGGCAAAGAGAGAGTTTGTGGGGAATTGGATTGTACGATGGGGAACAGAGAGTTTGTGGGAATTGGATTGTATGATGGTGAAAAGAGAGTTTGTGGGAATTGGATTGTATGATGGGAAAAGAGAGTTTGTGGGAATTGGATTGTATGATGGGGAACAGAGAGTTTGTGGGAATCGGATTGTATGATGGGGGAAGAGAGAGTTTCTGGGAATTGGATTGTATGATGGGAAAGAGAGAGTTTGTGGGAATTGGATTGTATGATGGGAAAGAGAGAGTTTGTGGGAATTGGATTGTATGATGGGGAAAGAGAGAGTATGTGGGAATTGGATTGTATGATGCGGAAAGAGAGAGTTTTGTGAGAATTGGATTGTATGCTGGGGAAAGAGAGAGTTTGTGGGCATTGGATTGTATGCTGGGGAAAGAGAGAGTTTGTGGGAATTGCATTGTATGATGGGGGAAAGAGAGAGTTTGTTGGAATTGGATTGTATGCTGGGAAAGAGAGAGTTTATGCGAATTGGATTGTATGATGGGGGAAGAGTGAGATTGTGGAATTGGATTGTATGATGGGGGAAGAGAGAGATTGTGGGAATTGGATTGTATGATGCGGAAAGAGAGAGTTTGTGGGAATTGGATTGTATGATGGGAAAGAGAGAGTTTGTGGGAATTGGATTGTAAGATGGGAAAGAGAGAGTTTGTGGGAATTGGATTGTATGATGGGAAAGAGAGTGTTTGTGGGAATTGGATTGTATGCTGGGAAAGAGAGAGTTTATGCGGAATTGGATTGTATGATGGGGGAAGAGAGAGATTGTGGGAAATGGATTGTATGATGCGGAAAGAGAGAGTTTGTGGGAATTGGATTGTATGATGGGGAAAGAGAGAGTTTGTGGGAATTGGATTGTATGCTGGGAAGGAGAGAGTTTATGCGAATTGGATTGTATGATGGGGTAAGTGAGAGATTGTGGGAAATGGATTGTATGATGCGGAAAGAGAGAATTTGTGGGAATTGGATTGTATGCTGGGAAAGAGAGAGTTTATGCGAATTGGATTGTATGATGGGGGGAAGAGAGAGATTGTGGGAATTGGATTGAATGATGGGGGAAGAGAGAGATTGTGGGAATTGGATTGTGTGATGCGGAAAGAGAGAGTTTGTGGGAATTGGATTGTAATGATTGGAAAGAGAGAGTTTGTGGTAATGGGATTGTATGATGGGAAAGAGAGAGTTTGTGGGAATTGGATTGTATGATGGCAAAGGGAGTGTGTTTGTTGGAATTGGATTGTATGCTGGGAAAGACAGAGTTTATGCGAATTGGATTGTATGATGGGGGAAGAGAGAGATTGTGGGAATTGGATTGTATGATGGGGGAAGAGAGAGATTGTGGGAATTGGATCGTATGATGGTGAAGAGAGAGTTTTCTGGGAATTGGATTGTATGATGGGAAAGAGAGAGTTTGTGGGAATTGGATTGTATGCTGGGAAAGAGAGAGTTTGTGGGGAATTGGATTGTATGATGTGGAACAGAGAGTTTGTGGGAATTGGATTGTATGATGGGGGAAGAGAGAGTTTGTGGGAATTGGATTGTATGATGGGAAAGAGAGAGTTTGTGGGAATTGGATTGTATTCTGGGAAAGAGAGAGTTTGTGGGAATTGGATTGTATGCTGGGAAAGAGAGAGTTTGTGGGAATTGGATTGTATGATGGGGAACAGAGAGTTTGTGGGAATTGGATTGTATGATGGGGGAAGAGAGAGTTTGTGGGAATTGGATTGTATGATGGGAAAGGAGAGAGTTTGTGGGAATTGGATTGTATGATGGGAAAGAGAGAGTTTGTGGGAATTGGATTGTATGATGGGGAAAGAGAGAGTATGTGGGAATTGGATTGTATGATGCGGAAAGAGAGAGTTTGTGAGAATTGGATTGTATGGCTGGGGAAAGAGAGAGTTTGTGGGCATTGGATTGTATGCTGGGGAAAGAGAGAGTTTGTGGGAATTGCATTGTATGATGGGGAAAGAGAGAGTTTGTTGGAATTTGGATTGTATGCTGGGAAAGAGAGAGTTTTATGCGAATTGGATTGTATGATGGGGAAGAGTGAGATTGTGGGAATTGGATTGTATGGTGGGGGAAGATAGAGATTGTGGGAATTGGATTGTATGATGGGGAAAGAGAGATTTTGTGGGAATTGGATTGTATGATGGGAAAGAGAGAGTATGTGGGAATTTGGATTGTATGATGGGGAAAGAGAGTGTTTGTGGGAATTGGATTGTATGCTGGGAAAGAGAGAGTTTATGCGAATTGGATTGTATGATGGGGGAAGAGAGAGATTGTGGGAAATGGATTGTATGATGCGGAAAGAGACAGTTTGTGGGAATTGGATTGTATGATGGGGAAAGAGAGAGTTTGTGGGAATTGGATTGTATGCTGGGAAAGAGAGAGTTTCTGGGAATTGGATTGTAGGATGGGGAACAAGAGAGTTTGTGGGTATTGGATTGTATGATGGGGGAAGAGAGAGTTTTGTGGGAATTGGATTGTATGATGGGAAAGAGAGAGTTTGTGGGAATTGGATTGTATGATGGGAAAGAGAGAGTTTGTGGGAATTGGATTGTATGATGGGGGAAGAGAGAGTCTGTGGGAATTGGATTGTATGCTGGCAAAGAGAGAGTTTGTGGGAATTGGATTGTACGATGGGGAACAGAGAGTTTGTGGGAATTGGATTGTATGATGGTGAAAAGAGAGTTTGTGGGAATTGGATTGTATGATGGGAAAGAGGAGAGTTTGTGGGAATTGGATTGTATGATGGGGAACAGAGAGTTTGTGGGAATTGGATTGTATGATGGGGGAAGAGAGAGTATGTGGGAATTGGATTGTATGATGCGGAAAGAGAGAGTTTGTGAGAATTGGATTGTATGCTGGGGAAAGAGAGAGTTTGTGGGCATTGGATTGTATGCTGGGGAAAGAGAGAGTTTGTGGGAATTGCATTGTATGATGGGGAAAGAGAGAGTTTGTTGGAATTGGATTGTATGCTGGGAAAGAGAGAGTTTATGCGAATTGGATTGTATGATGGGGGAAGAGTGAGATTGTGGGAATTGGATTGTATGATGGGGGAAGAGAGAGATTGTGGGAATTGGATTGTATGATGCGGAAAGAGAGAGTTTGTGGGAATTGGATTGTATGATGGGAAAGAGAGAGTTTGTGGGAATTGGATTGTAAGATGGGAAAGAGAGAGTTTGTGGGAATTGGATTGTATGATGGGAAAGAGAGTGTTTGTGGGAATTGGATTGTATGCTGGGAAAGAGAGAGTTTATGCGAATTGGATTGTATGATGGGGGAAGAGAGAGATTGTGGGAAATGGATTGTATGATGCGGAAAGAGAGAGTTTGTGGGAATTGGATTGTATGATGGGGAAAGAGAGAGTTTGTGGGAATTGGATTGTATGCTGGGAAGGAGAGAGTTTATGCGAATTGGATTGTATGATGGGGTAAGTGAGAGATTGTGGGAAATGGATTGTATGATGCGGAAAGAGAGAATTTGTGGGAATTGGATTGTATGCTGGAAAGAGAGAGTTTATGCGAATTGGATTGTATGATGGGGGAAGAGAGAGATTGTGGGAATTGGATTGAATGATGGGGGAAGAGAGAGATTGTGGGAATTGGATTGTGTGATGCGGAAAGAGAGAGTTTGTGGGAATTGGATTGTATGATTGGAAAGAGAGAGTTTGTGGTAATGGGATTGTATGATGGGAAAGAGAGAGTTTGTGGGAATTGGATTGTATGATGGCAAAGGGAGTGTTTGTTGGAATTGGATTGTATGCTGGGAAAGACAGAGTTTATGCGAATTGGATTGTATGATGGGGGAAGAGAGAGATTGTGGGAATTGGATTGTATGATGGGGGAAGAGAGAGATTGTGGGAATTGGATCGTATGATGGTGAAGAGAGAGTTTCTGGGAATTGGATTGTATGATGGGAAAGAGAGAGTTTGTGGGAATTGGATTGTATTCTGGGAAAGAGAGAGTTTGTGGGAATTGGATTGTATGCTGGGAAAGAGAGAGTTTGTGGGAATTGGATTGTATGATGTGGAACAGAGAGTTTGTGGGAATTGGATTGTATGATGGGGGAAGAGAGAGTTTGTGGGAATTGGATTGTATGATGGGGAAAGAGAGAGTTTTGTGGGAATTGGAATGTAATGATGGGAAAGAGAGAGTTTATGCGAATTGGATTGTATGATGGGGGAAGAGAGAGATTGTGGGAAATGGATTGTATGATGCGGAAATAGAGAGTTTGTGGGAATTGGATTGTATGATGGGGAAAGAGAGAGTTTGTGGGAATTGGATGGTATGCTGGGAAAGAGAGAGTTTATGCGAATTGGATTGTATGATGGGGGAAGAGAGAGATTGTGGGAATTGGATTGAATGATGGGGGAAGAGAGAGATTGTGGGAATTGGATTGTGTGATGCGGAAAGAGAGAGTTTGTGGGAATTGGATTGTATGATTGGAAAGAGAGAGTTTGTGGTAATGGGATTGTATGATGGGAAAGAGAGAGTTTGTGGGAATTGGATTGTATGATGGCAAAGGGAGTGTTTGTTGGAATTGGATTGTATGCTGGGAAAGACAGAGTTTATGCGAATTGGATTGTATGATGGGGGAAGAGAGAGATTGTGGGGAATTGGATTGTATGATGGGGGAAGAGAGAGATTGTGGGAATTGGATCGTATGATGGTGAAGAGAGAGTTTCTGGGAATTGGATTGTATGATGGGAAAGAGAGAGTTTGTGGGAATTGGATTGTATGATGGGGAAAGAGAGAGTATGTGGGAATTGGATTGTATGATGCGGAAAGAGAGAGTTTGTGAGAATTGGATTGTATGCTGGGGAAAGACTGAGTTTGTGGGCATTGGATTGTATGCTGGGGAAAGAGAGAGTTTGTGGGAATTGCATTGTATGATGGGGAAAGAGAGAGTTTGTTGGAATTGGATTGTATGCTTGGAAAGAGAGAGTTTATGCGAATTGGATTGTATGATGGGGGAAGAGTGAGATTGTGGGAATTGGATTGTATGATGGGGGAAGAGAGAGATTTTGGGAATTGGATTGTATGATGCGGAAAGAGAGGGTTTCTGGGAATTGGATTGTATGATGGGAAAGAGAGATTTTGTGGGAATTGGATTGTATGATGGGAAAGAGAGAGTTTGTGGGAATTGGATTGTATGATGGGAAAGAGAGTGTTTGTGGGAATTGGATTGTATGCTGGGAAAGAGAGTTTATGCGAATTGGATTGTATGATGGGGGAAGAGAGAGATCGTGGGAATTGGATTGTATGATGGGGGAAGAGAGAGATTGTGGGGAATTGGATTGTGTGA